>NC_057712.1:99476970-99481239 GCF_004010195.1 Chiloscyllium plagiosum | reverse complement strand
AACAATGACTGCAGATGCTGGAAACCAGATTCTGGATTAGTGGTGCTGGAAGAGCACAGCAGTTCAGGCAGCATCCGAGGAGCAGTAAAATCGACGTTTCGGGAAAAAGTCCTTTATCAGGAATAAAGCCTCTAGCTTATCTCTCCACCCTTCAGGCTCTCTGCCTTTATTCCTGATAAAGGACTTTTTCCCGAAACGTCGATTTTACTGCTCCTCGGATGCTGCCTGAACTGCTGTGCTCTTCCAGCACCACTAATCCAGAATCTGGTTTCCAGCATCTGCAGTCATTGTTTTTACAAAGCTAAGTCTTGGTCAAATGGTTAAAATATTCTTTGGGATCTGGGCTGGCAAGCCAATGTAGTCGCTGCTGGTATGCAGACTCAAGGCAGGAAAGGAGTCCGACTAAACATAAATTGAGTAAGAGAACTCATAGGCTCATATCCAGGAGAGTGCACACCCTGGAATGTCCACCTATATCTGGTTTGGAACAGTTAAATTGCTTAGCAATATCCAAACCAGAACCAATCAAAATTATTGTCTGTTAAAGTTCATCTGGTTCTAATGGAGTCGCTAATTAGCCATTTCAATGACCACCGAATCAGTCTTTAACAAAATTTGCTCTGGACTCCAACCCTGAAGTTTGCATAAGACCTCAGCTAGACTGAGAACCTATGCCAGGGAATCTTTACAGATTAAGGGTACAACTTCAGTCCCTGTCTCTAGTAAGAAGCAGTTGGTTCAGTTACCAATGATTGTACTGAAAGGCTTGGGCCTAAGCTTGATGGCATAAAATTGGTTCCGAGAGATTCTCCCATATTGGCTCAACATTTTTCAATTTAGATAATGGCTGCCTCATTAATGAGTAAAGTCCTCATTAGATACCCGGATATTTTTCAGGGCTATCAAAGGGACAAGGACCCTTTGCATGTTGACCAAGAAGCAATTCCGTGATTCTGCAAGGCCTGCCCAATGCTATTTGCTTTACAGGCAAAAGTAGAGGCAGCAATCAGAAGGCTGGAAAGCGAAGGAATTATCAAACCATCCAGTTTGCGGAATGGGCAGCACCGACCGTACTGATTGTGAAGCCCGATGGGTTGGTTTGACTTTGTGGGGATTTTCAACAAATGACAAACCACTCTTGCAGCTGGATAAATAGCCAAACCCTCACCTAGAGGATGTATATGTAAAGTTGATGGGGGGGTGGTGGTTGGTCTGTCCTTTACAAATCTGGACATGAGCCAGGTGTACTCGCAATTGCAGTTAGATGAGAATTCCCATGGTATGCTATAATTCATATCCATACAGGGTTGTACCAATATACAAGACTGCCATTTGGAGTATCATCAGCCTGAGCAATTTTTCAGTGGATGACGGAGAACATTTTGCAGGTAACCATTTATCTGGATGATGTGCTAATAACAAGGAAGACCAATAAGGAGCATTTAGAGAACTTGGACATAGTCCTTAGGTGTGGGTGATCAAAGGTGTCCTGGCTCCTATGTCTGTATTGGAGCTTAGGTCTTTCCTTGGGCTGTTCCAGGAGGCCAGGTAGTGAATCTGGATGCATTGAACTGCCTCCCACTGGCAGATACACCACCGCTGGTACCGTCACTGGAAGAGTCTGTAGTAGTTTTGAATTTTCTGGACTCTCATCCAGTCACAGCTGATAATATGAGACTTTGGACGCAGAAAGATCTGGTCCTGGCAAAACTAAAACAGCTAGTGGTAATGGGGAAACCAAAGGGACATCACAACCAGAATTGAAACCGTTTTGGACCCACAGTCACCAGATCACAGTAGAAGATGGCATATTATTATGGGGAGTGAGATTGGCTATCCTGAGCAAAGGTTGCTGCCAGATACTGATTGAACTCCACCAGGGTCACCCAGGGGTCTCCAAAATGAAGATATTGGTGAGAGGTTAAGTGTGGTGGCCAGCCTGGGATGCAGACATAGCCACATTGGTGGGGCAGTGCTCAGAGTGCCAACAAGGACAAATAGTACCAGCAGCGGCTCTCTGTGCAGGTCCTTTCATGGTCTCAATGCTCTTAGTCATTGTCGATGCTCACTCAAAGTGGTTGGATGTGCATTGGGTTTATTCATCAAATACAGACAGGCCCACTGAATTGAGAATGTACTGAGAAACAGGTGAGCAGCACAGTCCAGTGGACCCTGCAAATTGGGCACCCATGTCTTTTGCAAGTCCTGAAAGGAAATGAAGAAAATTAAGAGTAAATTTCCACCAGGTTCTCTGTGACTTTGATAAAAGAGGCTCAAAAATTGAGGAGAATTGGATTTAACCTTTGACATGATTTTCATGTTTCCACTGGTCTTGTACTTCAGTTACAGCAACCCAGAGGGACAAATCCTGTAGATGCTTAACTGCACAAATGACTGGGTGTATCTTTGTGTCCTGTGTAAAGACTGGGGTAATGTTTTGGCTGTCAATGTCTGGAATTTGTTCTGGCAGTAATTACCTCAAGTCACAGCTGACCACCCAGTCTGACCTAGGATGACCTTCAGTTTTTTAATCTCTCACCTCACGCTTATGAAAAGTCTTCAGGTCGAACTGCAACCATTTATTATCTGAGGTAACGTACATTAAATTTAAAAATATTTAGATTTTTAATATTAAACAGCAGTCACTACTCAATTTCAACTGTCCAAATACACCATGTTTGAAATCATAGAATCCCTACAGTGTGGAAACAGGCCACACGACCCACCTGGTCCATACCAACCTTCCAGTGAGCATCCTACCCAGACCCATTCCCCTAACCCTGCATTTCCCATGGCTACCGCACCCAATTTGCACATCTCTGAGCAATATGGGCAATTTGGTATGGCCAATCCACCCTGAAGTGCACATTTTTGGACTGTGGGAGGAAATCGGTGCACTCTGCAGAAACCCACACAGAAACAGGGAGAACATGCAAACTCCACACAGACAGTCAGCCAAGGGTGGAATTGAACCCAGGTCCCTGGTGCTGTGATGCGGCAGTACTAACCACTGAGCCACCATGCCATCCCATGCCAGCAAGTTACTGATTATTTCAACAAGAATTCCTTTATCCAAAGCACATGGGACACTTTAAATGTGCTCCTGGTAGCCTCTGTTGGTCATTCACGAGGAGATAAGCATCAAGTTCTTTAAGCTGGAAAATCTGTGAATGGCATGGATCATAGTTCAGTGGACTCTGTAAAGTGGTTAGGCCCATAGTTCCCACAGTCCAGCCTGTGTATTAGTTACAAAATTTTGTGGTCACTACTGTAAGTGGATGGCTAGACACAATTGATGTAAACAAAAATGTTTAAAACAAAACACAAGGGTAACTATTAAAATGTTTAGAATTTCATCTTTTAAGTGATGCTGCTCGTCACTCATGAGAGCAAAACAATCTGCTCACTGACTCTGAATTTAGGTTCTGCCAGCGCCACCCAGCTCCCGAATTCATTACAATAGTTGGACCCAACACAGCCAAAGGAGCTGAACTCCAGAGGTGAGGTGAGAATGAGTGCCCTTGAAATCAGGGCAGCATTTGATTGAGTGCAGCATCAAGGACTCCCAGCAGAACTGGGGACAATGGGAATAGGGCATACACTCTGCTGGTTGGTGTCACACCTGGCAAGGAAGTTGGTTAGGATCATTGGAAAATGTGTTGATGGAAAAGCACAGCAGGTCAGGCAGCAGCCAAGGACCAGGAGAATTGACGTTTCGGGCATAAGCCCTTCTTCAGGAATGAGGAGGGTGTGCCAAGCAGGCTAAGATAAAAGGTAGGGAGAAGGGATTTGGGAGAGGGGCGCTGGGAATGCGATAGGGAGAAGGAGGTTAAGGTGAGGGTGATAGGCCGGAGAGGGGGTGGGGGCGGAGAGGTCGGGAAGAACATTGCAGGTCAAGAAGGCGGTGCTGAGTCCAAGGGTTGGGACTGAGATAAGGTGGGGAGAGGGGAAATGAGAAAGCTGGAGAAATCTGCATTCATCCCTTGTGGTTGGAGGGTTCTGAGGTGGAAGATGAGGCACTCTTCTTCCAGGCGTCGTGTTGCCATGGTCTGGTGATGGAGGAGGCCAAGGACCTGCATGTCCTTGGCGGAGTGGGAGGGGGAGTTAAACTGTTCAGCCACGGGGCGGTTCAACCCCGCCCCTCCAATCGCCACCAGGACAGAACCCCACTGGTCCTCACCTACCACCCCACCAACCTCCAGATGCATCGTATCATCCTTCGTCATTTCCGCCACCTCCAAACAGACCCCACCACCAAGGATATATTTC
>NC_057712.1:99451241-99476609 GCF_004010195.1 Chiloscyllium plagiosum | reverse complement strand
CTCCGCCCCCACCCCCTCTCCGGCCTATCACCCTCACCTTAACCTCCTTCCACCTATCGCAGTCCCAACGCCCCTCCCCCAAGTCCCTCCTCCCTACCTTTCATCTTAGCCTGCTTGGCACACCTTCCTCATTCCTGAAGAAGGGGCTTATGCCAGAAACGTCGATTCTCCTGCTCCTTGGAAGCTGCCTGACGTGCTGCGCTTTTCCAGCAACACATTTTTCAGCTCTGATCTCCAGCATCTGCAGTCCTCACTTTCTCCTAGGATCATTGGAAGCCAGTCATTTTAGGCCAGGACAATTAATGACCAGAGTAGATGCTTTTTGTCACTTCTTCTCATCTGGAACATAATCCTGCACCTCACCCCTAGTCACCCAGCTTCCTTGGATATCTGGTTTCTTCCTGACCACGAGCTCAGGAAGTTCAGTAAGTTCAGTCTCCACGACTTGTTTTGTTGCAGTTCATGTAATTCCAGAAGCTTCCACTACTGATCTCTGGCACTGGTGGGACTATGTAGCTGCCGGTCACTCCGATCGTCCAGCAGTGCTCTGTCTCTTTCTCTGTCTGAGAGAGAGAGAGATCCTCCCTTTCCCCAAGAGTGATGGTCCCACTCCCAGCTCATTAAGGCTACCCTCAGCATTTTGACACAGTAGCAGGTTACAGATCAATGAACAGTGCAGGAGAACATGTTAGTGGCAACATCAGGCATACCTACAGAAAATGAGAGTTAAACCTGGTGAAGTTTCACAGCAGAACTATTCTTGTGCCAAACAGCATAAGCAGCAATTGATGGACACAGCTACTGTTTTCACAAACAACTGATCAGATCTAAGCCCTGCGGTCCTGCCACATCCAGTCATGAATAGTGATGAACAATTAAACAACTCACTGGAGGGGAGGCTCCACAAATATCCTCATCCTCAATGAAGGAAGAGCCCAGCACATCAATGCAACACATAATGCTAAAGCAGACAGAAATATTAAGAGGATGATTGATCTCAGACTCCTGTAGAGGTCCCCAGTGTCACAGATGCCAGTCTTCAGCCAATTAGATTCACTCCACATGATGTCAAGAAATGATTGGAGGCTTGGATATTGCGAATGCTATGAACCCTGACAACAGTCCGGCAATAGAACTGAAGACAGTGTGCTCCAGAACGTGCTGCTCCCCTAGTTAAGCACACCCTAGTTACAACACTGGCATCTACCTGATATTGTGGAAAATTGCCTCGATGTATCCTGCACAAAAAGCAGGACAAATCCAACCTGGCCAGTTACTTCCCAATCAGTCTACTCTCGATCATTAGTAAAGTGACCAAATGTCATCAAAAGTGCTATCAAGCAGCAACTGCTCAGCAATAACCTGCTCAGTGACACCCAGTTTGGGTTCCGCCAGGGCCACTCAGCTCCTGACCTCATTACAGCCTTGGTTCAAACATGGACAAAAGAGCTGAATTCCAGAGGTGAGCTGAGAATGGCTACACTTGACATCAAAGCTGCATTCGACTGAGTGTGGCATCAAGGAGCCCTAGCAAAACTGGAGCAAAACCATGGGGCAAACTCTCCACTGACTGGAATCATACCTGGCACAAAGGAAGATGGTTGTGGTTCTTGGAGGTCAGTCATCTCAAGTCCTGGACATCTCTGCAGGAGATGTAATACAATCATAGCTGATCTCATTTCTGCCTCCACTTTCCTGCCCACCCCACATATTTTTAACCCATTACAAATTCATTCAGTAGAAATTTTGCTGATTTTCAAATCCAGTGATTGAGTTAGTCTTGCAATTCCCCCCTTCACATTCTCTGCATATACTGTATAGTGCTTGGCCTGGGGTTACTGTATACTATATTCTATAGGAAGTTTTCAGTTTGATGCAAAACTGACTGAAATTCATTGTTGATGTTACACTGCAACATGGTGTTTCAGTGCATTTCGTCCATTGCACCATCCAGTAATGCCTATAAACACGGGCAACAGAAAAAATATATCAAACTGTCAAATATATTCAAGGAGATTATGCTGTCAGATCCTTTCAAATGCATGTCTAAAGTTTCTATTCCATCATTTGGATACAGTTCAGGTTATATTCCTGCAGAATATTCAAGATACAAGATGTTACACAACATAACATGACCTAACTGCATCAGTTTAAAGTTAAAAATCACACAACACCAGGTTATAATCTAACAGGTTTACTTGGAAATACACGCTTTCGGAGCACTGCTCCTTTGTCAGGTAGCTAGTGTAGTAGGATCATAGGATACTGAATTTATAGCAAAAGATTGTAATGTCATACAACTGATGCGATAATGAATTGAAATCTGCAAATCATACTAAAAGATGAAAGATTTAACAGCAATCTAGGTTTGTTCAATATATCACATCAGTTGTATTCTCTATGATCTTTTGCTATAAATTCTGTGTCTGATGATCCTACTACACTACCTACCTGATGAAGGAGCAGTGCTCCGAAAGCTAGTGCTTCCAAATAAACTTGTTGGACTATAACCTGGTGTTATGTGATTTTTAACTTTGCCCGCCCCAGTCCAACGCTGGCTCCCCGACATCATGCATCAGTTTACACACAGTTAACTGTGTTTTCACAGATCACATTGACAGTTTGACTCCATTCAGAAGGGTCTCAGCAGTTAGTGAGGCATTTGTGGTTTTAAATCGTTTTGCTTCTGCTTTGGTTGTCAGCATTGTGGAGTAAGAAGTTAATGTCAATCAGTCAGTGATGTAACTGAAGATAAAGTCAAAAATCACACAACACCAGGTTATACTCCAACAGGTTTATTTGAAGGCACGAGATTTCGAAGTGCTGTTTCTTCATCAGGTGGTTGCGGAGCAGAATCATAAGACAAAAAATTTGTAGCGACAGGATTGCAGTGTCATGGAATGTAATATTGAACAAATTTAGCTTAATATTAATATTACTTTTACATTCCATAATACTGCAATCCTGTTGCTACTAATTCTGTGTCTTAAGATTCTCCACCACAACCACTTGATGAAGAAGCAGCGCTTTGAAAGCTAGTAATTCCAAATAAACCTGTTGGACTATAACCTGGTGTCGTGTGATTTTTAACTTTGTCCACCCCAGTCCAACACCGGCACCTCCGAATCATGAAGACAAAGCCATCATTTAAGCAGAACAATTGGAGAGAAGATTCCAAGATGAAACTCAAGACCAGAAAGAAGCAGCACTGGATTGTAGTGATGTGTATGGTGTGAACAAAGAGCTGGAATCACTTTTACCACACCTATGTCCAGATTACAAATAGAGAAGAGCAGATGAGGATTACCAGCAAAGTAAACAATAAGGGGACTGGGCCAACCAAACCCAAGATAAAGGGCAGACAGGGCCAGGGTGCAGAGTTTCCTTCTGTGGTCAACCATTTTCCCAAACTAGGCATCGTAGACTAAAATCTGTATGTTATCAATTTTTTTTTTGTGAGAATATGGTCAACAATGTGATAATAACTAATGAAACTGTCTTTGTGATAATGTTGACTCTGGGATAGATACTGGCCCAGAAACTGGGGATAACTCCCCTCTTTCTCTTCTAAACAGTACCAAGGGATCGACCTCAACAGGCAGCTTGAACCGCACATTAAAATCTCATCTGAAGAACTGCACCTCTGATGGGCAGTACTTCATTGATCTAGAGGCACAGCCTTAGCTCCTACCCACTCAAGCCCTGGAATAAGACCTGAAACCAGGACCCTGAGGTTTGAGGAATATGAAATGTGTCACAGCTAAGAATTTAGAATTCTCAGAATTTAAACTCTTTAGGGCTGAAAGCAATTCTTTTCGGTGTAAATCCTTTGATAATCGGGGATAAATGAATAAAAATTGATAAGTTACAAATTCCAGACATGCATCTTTAATGGGAGCTGTGTATGTATCTTTATTGGATTACAATCGTTGACTCTTTGAGTGTGGTATTGTAAATGCATCATTTTTTGTGCATTGTTAAACTGAGCTGTTCAGGTGGACATTAAAGATCCAACAGTGCTCTTAGAATAAAAGCACAGGGTTCTTCCAGCGTGTTGGGCTGGCAACCTTCCTTCAATCAATACTATTAAACAACGGATTAACCTGTCAGTCACCTCATGCTATTTGTGTGATGTTGCTGGCACAGAACGGCTGCAGTGCCATTGCACTTCAAAGAGTAATTATTTGTATGAAGCATTTCGATAACACGATAAGGCCTTCAATGTTTGTTTTGTCCTTTAGATTTCTCAATCAGTGCAGCAGATAATCCTAAACGTGTAGTCAGAATCATTTAACCGTATCTTGAATACAATGATGTTTCTCACCATGGCTAAATATCAATGTGATCGTGATAAAGATCATGTCTTCCCTTGCACATTAGGTGCTCTTCCCCATATCCATGTTATGAAACGAATTTAGCATCCTATTTTTACAAGATTACATCCAGCCAGTTTCATTGCAACATTTCCTTTTAAACAGAGGAATTGGTAAAGCACAGCTCTCTCAAAATTCAAGTGAACTGGAGTTTTCTCAATATGATTTACACTAGTTTTTACAACCAATGGTGACTTTTCCAAAACTTCCTGAGAATTTAATCAATATAAAAATCCTATAAATCCATAAGGACTTCCCATCAGGAAGTCAGTGTAACATCTTGGGGCTTTAAGCAAACACAAGCATGCGTCACTTATCTTTTTATGTCCCAAGTTCCCCTGAGCAATGTAATGAAAATTAAAACTTAAATTAATCAAACTTGAACGTAAAAAATGAATACATTAAATCATCCTTTACACTCCTTAAAAATGGTAGATTTCATTTTCTAAATTTGGGCACAATCAGGAAATTTTCAAGATGTGCCTGAAATTGTACTCTTTCTTATTTGACTCGATGCTTCAAGTTACCTCCTAACTCATTTTAATGATCCAAGACATAAAATTTCCTGCGAATCTCTGTAAAAATGATTTGTAAAGAACTGTAATCAACAAGTAAGCACAACCAGAGTGAAACTGAAGATCAAAAATTTAGAATATTTCTTACTGCTCTATGTTCTACCTTTTAAAGTGTTATTTCAATGATTTAAATTAATTTACCTTAATATAGAATATTGTTTTAAGAGCAATGGGTGATTTTTGTATGTAGTATGCTTTATGTTATTAAATATTTTTCTTCAGAATATCTCGGCTCTGAGTTCAACCTGATGAAGCTACAAATTTGGCCTGTTTGCATGACAACAGCAGAAGCAGCATATGTGGGCAGATCACAGTGATCCCACAACCAACAGATTAGATCTAAACCCTGCAGTCCTGCCTCATTTGGTTGCAAATGGTGGCAAGCAATTAAACAGCTAACAGTATAGGAAGGCTCCACAAATATTCACTTCCTCAGAGATGGAGGCACCCAGCACATCAGTGCAAATACAAGGCTGAAACATTTGCAACCACCTTCATCCAAAAGAATTGAGTACATAATTCATCTTGGCCTCCTATCAGGGCTCCTAGAATCACAGATGCCAGACTTCGAGTCATAGAGATGTACAGCATGGAAACTGACCCTTTGGTCCAACCCGTCCATGCCGACCAGATATCCCAACCCAATCTAGTCCCACCTGCCAGCACCCAGCCCATATCCCTCCAAACCCTTCCTATTCATATATTTATCCTTTGTCTGTTCTTCTCCCTTTTAAAACTGCTGTTGTTTTGACTTTTTTTTTCCAAAGTTCCAAAACAATGCAACAGCATATAAAACAGTAATTGCTGCTCCTTGAATTCGAGGAAATCACCTCCAGTACCTAAAATACCTCAAACAAGGTGCAACTGTTACAGCCAGAAATTTTTCCCATCCTCCATCTTGGATTACCCAGAATCCTCCTTCTACCAATTCAGTTCACTTGGTGTGATATGAAACTGAAAGCACTAGATACTGAAAAGGCTATAGGGTCTGAAAACATTCCAGCAATAGTATATAAGACTTGTACTCCACAAGCTAAGTTGTTCCAGCACAGTACAACACAGGCATATATCCAGTAACGTAAAGAAAAGCAGAACGATTTCAACCCAGTCAATTGCCATCCCATCATTCTACTCTCAATCACAAGTAAAGTGTTAAAAGGGGTCATTGAGAGTGCTATGAACTGGCACATATGGAGAAATCGTCTGTTCACTGATGCTCAGTTTGTATTTGATCAGGGTCACTTAGCTCCTGACCTTCAATACAGCCATGGTCCAAACATATAGAGAGAAAGCTCGACTATCCTGCATTTGATTATCCAAATTTCAGATTATTCAGCAAGATCGCAAGGTCCCGGTGCTCGGCTAAACTTTGTTACCTGGCAGTCGATTATCTGGAATTCAACTAACCGAACAAAATACTCCTTGCCCGTGTTCTTCGTGGTTGCTCTGTATAAACGATTTGAATTCCAGAGGCAAGGTGAGAATGACTGCCCTTGGCATCAAGGCAGATTTCTGTGAAGGAAGATCCTGGATGAGTCCTTAGTTTTTATATCCGTGTCCCAGACAAGGTTCCACAATTGTTTTCCAGTTCCCAATGAGATATCTCCACTTGTCAAGCTGTCAGGTGAGGAGGGATGAATTGACTCCAACTCTTTAGTTACCATTGTCCCTCAGCTGGTTGCAACCAAGTTAAAATTAAAAGGATCCCTTCCCTTGAGCATACACAAATGACATTATAGTCTGAAAGGGGTCTATTTGAGAAGGCTTTCTTAAATGAATAAAAAATGTGAGTCTTTTAATTACTAAAGACAAAAGGTTTTAAAAAGGCAGTGACAGAAATAGATTCATTCAAGCTATTTGGAATTGCTTCTTGTTCTACAGTGAGTCTCTGCTACATAGATATCATATTTTCTTAAATGCTCACACAGCATTAAAAACTAGTTTTAGAGTTAATATAATACAGTATATAAAAGGCAATGTAAGTGAGTGGATAATATAAATAGTTAAATCAACCTCATAAGGATGTCCATGCAGATGATATATCAATCCTGCAGCACGTGCAAGCTCCTGAATACTATCATGATTCAGGGCAAACATGTCACCATTAAGTGTTTGAGATTCATGCAATTTTGTGACAGAGTTTATTCACTGGAGGCTGAACCACAGACATTATGATACATTAGCAGTGCTGGTGAAAAGGGGGATGGGGGGGATGTCTGAACAGTGCTGTCACCAGTGTTCTTGGGAACTAGGGAAGTAGAGAGAGTTTTAAACTCAGTAAGGGATCAAATGTGGAAAGACATAGTAATTCAAAGAATACAGCCAATCTTGGAGAAAAAAGTAGCAGTATGGGACATGACGGTCATTGTTGTACTTTAGTGCTGTAGAGCATCAGTGAGACAACACATTAAACACTGAGTGTAGTTTTGGTCTCTTTATTGAAGGAAGAATGAAAATACATCAGAACTGTTTCAGAAGAGGTTCACTACATTGGTACCTGAAATGAATGGGTTGACTTACGAGGATAGTTTGAAGAGTTTGGTTTTGTTTCCACAGAAGTTTAGAAGGACTGCTGGTTTTATTGAAGTAGAGAAGATCTCAATGGTCATTGAGTCATACAGCATGAAAACACACCCTACTAGTCCATACCAACCACATCGTCAAACTTAACTAGTCCCACCTACCAGCATTTGGCCCTTATCCCTCCAAACCTTTCCTACTCGCGTGCCTATCCAGATGTTGTTGAAAAGCTGTAACTGTACCTGCATCCACCATTTCGTCTGTAAATTCATTCCACACACTAACCACTCTCTACGTAAAAACATTGTCCCTCATGTCCTTTTCAAATCTTTCTCATCTCACCTTAAAGAACATGTCACCTAGTTTTGAACTCCCCCATCCCAGGAAAAAGACCTTTGCTATTTACCTTACCTATGCCCCTCATGATTTTATAAACCTCTAGAAGATCACCCCTCAACCTCCTGCACTCCAGTGAAAAAAGTCCAGGCCTATTCAGCCTGTTTTTAAAACTCAAACACTCCATTCCTGGCAACATCCTGGTAAATCCTTTCTGAACCTTTTCCAGTTTAATAATATTCTTCCTATAGCAGGGCAACCAGAACCGTACATAGCACTCCAGAAAAGGCCTAACCAATTTCGTGTACAACTTCAACATGGCATTTCAACACCTATATTCAAAACTCTGAACAATGAAAGCAAAGATGCTAATTTCCTTTTGTAGCTCTTAAACTCAATCCCCCTACTAATGAAAGTCAGCACACCATAAGCATTCTTAACAACCCTGTCAACTTGTGTGGCAACTTTGAGGGATCTATGGATATGGACCCCAAGAGCTCTCTGCTTATCCACATGGCCAAGAATCCTGCCTTTAACCCTGCATTCAGCATTCAAGTTCAACCCTCAGAAGTGAATGACATCACACTTTTCCAGTATGAACTCCATCTGCCACTAATCAGCCCGGTTCTGCATCTTGTCAATATCTGGTTGCAACTGACAACAGCCCTCCGCACTATCCACAACTCCTCCAACCTTCAGGTCATCAGCAAACTTACTGACCCACCCTCCACTTCCTCATCCAAGTCATTTATAAAAATCATAAAGAGCAGAGGTCCCAGAACTGATCCCTGCAGAGCACCAATGGTCACTGAGCTCCAGGCTGAATACTTTCCATCAACCATCTGTCTTCTATGGCCCAGCCAATTCTTCAGCCAGACAGCCAGATTTCCTTGAATCCCATGCCTCCTTAATTTCTGAATGAGCCTACCGTGGGGAACCTTATCAAATGCTTTGCTAAACTCCATGTTCACCACATCCACTGCTCTACCATCATCAACATGTTTTGTCACATCGTCAAAAAATTCAATAAGGTTTATGAGGCATAACCTGCCTCTCACAAAGCCATGCTGGCTATCTTGAATCAAACTATAGTTTTACAAGTAATCATAAATCCTGTCTCTCAAAATCCTCTCCAATACAGGCTTGTATTTTGTTTTAATCATTCATGGAATTTAACATCCCTGGATGGGCCAGCATTTAAAGCCCATCCCTAGCTGCCCTTGTATCCTCAGCAGCAGAGAAATGTATAGATGTAAAACATGTACGAAACAGGAACAGAAAGAGACTTTGGCTGCTGAAGCCTGTTCCACCGTTTGTCAGGATCACAGCTGATATGTTTATGTTTCAAATTCTACAGTTTGTCTGTCCTCAATAACCTTTGATTCCCTTCCCCAACAAGAATTTATTTACCTCCTTAAAAATGTGAAATTATCCACTTCCACTTCCTTTTGAAGGCAGAGTTCCAAAGTTGCATTACTCTCTGAGGAAACAATTTGTCTTCATCTCTTTCCCTGTTACTGCACTATCCCTGAAGAGGAAACAACTTTTCCACATCCATCAATCAAAACCATTTACAAACTTTTAAACGTTTTCCCCAATCAGGGAAAAAAAAACATATTACAATCCAAGAAGTGCGACAAAACAACTGAAAATAATGGCCATCAAACTAGACCGATTCCAAGCATGGGCACCAAGATCATATTAAAAGAAAAGAAAAAATCTTGCATTTGGTTAATGTGTTTCCTGGACACCAGGCATCTCAAAGCATTATACAGACAATAAAGTATTTTTGAAATATAGACACTGTGGTGTAGTTCGAAGAAATGGCTAAGTGGGAACAGTGAGATGACCAATTAGTGATGTTGATTCATGAATAAATATTGGCCAGATCACAAGTGGAAACTCCCCATCTCTTCTTGAGAATGGATCATGGATGTTTTATGTCCAACTGTGATGGCTAACAACATCTGGACTTAACATCTTTTCTGAAGTATTTCCTGCACCTCTGACAGTGCAGCATGACCTCTGTACTGCACTGGGGCCAGAATTTTACATCGCCAAGAAGTGGTGGGCAAGGTGGAAAGAAAGGCTGCGTATTAGAACTGGGGTGGTAATTACCCCTTTCCCACATCTTACAAATGAAGTTCTGGGCAAGAAGGCCCTTGGCCTTCACAATCCCCACCAGGTAAGGACTTTATGTTTTCATTAAATGAGTGAGCAGTTAGGGGCCTGATCACATCACAAGGCTGGTTAGTTGCATTTTCAGAAGGTAGAAAGAGTGGCCAGTGAAAAGGAGCAAGCAGGGACCCTCATTCTGCTCCAGATTTGTGTTGGTGGGGCCACTGATGGAGGCAAAGGGGTGGCCACTGGGACTACACGCTCTTGCCTCTTCTTTATCTCTCTCTCTCTGAAATGCCATATCCTTCTCAAAGAAGGTGATTGACCAACTGATTCAAGTAGGAGGTGGGGGTGGTGTGTAGAACAGGACATCATTGTCCCAGGAAGTGACCCATTGAAGAGTCCACTAGGTAATAATTTTGATTATCCAATAGGCACTCAATATGGTAGATTATCCCATTGGTGGTGGTGACAGGAGGTGTCCCACTTCTAATGATGTTCACCACCACTGCTACATTCACACATGGAAAAGCCCAGCCATGGTCTTCCTCCTGCAATCTGCTGCTGAACTTGACCTCAATGTTTCAGGCCTCCTCTATTTCTGAATTCATGATCTCAACTGGGGCTTGAGTCTAGAATCTTCTGATGTAAAGGCAAGAATTGTTGCCAACTGATGCCATAGACATAGAAGCATTGCCACCAGGTGAGGTCACAAACTGCACAAAATGGTGTACTGGAGGCCTTAGTGCAATCGGTGAACAGAAAGAGAGAAATGATCTACAGTAGACCAGCAAGTTCTCTGGATCTACATTGCAAATACAATAAGGGTAGATGGACATGGAGATCAATATCTGTGGTCTAACCCTGAGGAGCTAAATACCCTATCACCCAACCAAAAAATGTTCAGTGATCTGACAAGAAGGTCAGTCATCTTCAAATGCCAAATCTTACCAACTACACCACTAGCTCACACATTCAGAAAATGGCTGAGTCGACTCAACGGGCTGAATGGCCTACTTCTGCTCTTTTGGCGTTATGGACCTATGCATCACATCTACGAATAGCCTCCATCAATCAGAAGTCACACCTAACATTCATGTATTCATCTCCTGACACAGACTTGGCACCACTGCCAACTTTACACTTACTGCTGATGTACCAGCTGCTGGCTACTTAACCATGACAACCACATGACCGAAACACATTGCATTATATTCACTACACACTCCCCACTCTTTTGTAATCTTGAATAATGTATAACTGATAGAGGCAGTACTTTCTTGCAGTGAATACCCCAGATGGAGGAGACAGTGTTCATTGAAGTGGCCACAACTGAGGCTGTAGTCACTGGCTGATCTAAGTTGATGGTATATACATACTCATTCCTCCTTCTCAGTTCACCCCAAAATCTCTTTGGATTTATTGGTACCCACTGAGCTGCATCTGACATCAGGGTGAAGTTGTACATGAGTTTTATTTTCTGTTGGGGGGGTCAAATTAAGACTCATTTGGAGAGTCATTTCAGACTGAAAATGTTAACTCTGCTTCTCTCTCTATAGGCACTGCCAGACCTGCTGCATTTATAGAATCACAGAATCCTGGCCAGAACTTTCTGTTTTTAGCTAGAAGAAGACAAATGGGTGAGCAACTGAAATGTTTAATGGATTGACAGGCCTGGCAGCAAGGCTACCATCAATGTAAACGGCCATGCAGGAGTTAGACATCACCTCAGAACAGGGCTTTACCCCCAGAGCTTGGACCGGGGCATCCAGAGGCGTTATGCCTGCTTTGTTTTCCTGCTTTGTTTTCCATTGTGGCACAAGAAGAAGCTATTGAACATTTGGATGCTGCACTGAAGATGCACATCTCTGTCACTAAGGTCAGCTGCTGACATCATGGTTGAGGATCATAGTATTCAAAGGGGCAGAACACTACAATGGTCCAGCTATCTGTCTTTCAGCACATCATTCAGATTGTTCAGGGACTGATTCTGTACAAAGTGCCACTGGGCACTGTTGACCCACCCAATCTTGGGAAGAATGCATTTGTTCTCCATGCCACTCCAGCTACATCATTACTGATGTCCATCAACCACTGGCACAGTCTGCTGCTGCTCTTCACACTGAGATGCCAAAGTCAAAAGCTGGACCCCTTACAGCCAGAAATGCTGATTGTTTCTCTTCAAGACAGAGCACCCACACATCCTCCCCTGTGCCCTGACAAGGACTGCACGTTCCTTCACAGCAGCTTAGGCCACATAACTCAGTGGTTTGTTCAATCACATTTCATATGGCAGCATAGTTCCATTGTGTACATGGTTCCCACATTTGCCAAATCATATGCCACACAATCAAATGATAGCAGTAACCATACAACCTTGGAGCAGGAGTAGGCCATTTGGCCCTTTGAGCCGGATCCTCCATTCAATATGATCATGGCTTATCCTCGATCTCAATGCCATATTCCTGCTTTAACTTCATCCCTCTTGATGCCTTTAAACTCTAAACATATATAAATCTATTTCTTGGATATATTCTGTGTCCCAGATGCCACAGCCTTCGGTAGTAGAGAATTACACAGGCTAATCACTCTGAGTACAGAAATGATTCCTCAGTTCACTCTGTACCCTGAGAGTTTTATCCCTGCTTCTACACTCCCCAACCAGGGACAATATCCTGCATCTAATTTTAGGATTTTATACATTTCAATGAGATCCTCTCTCATCCTTCTAAACTCTAGTCAATATGGGCCCATCAAATCAATCTCTTCTCATATCACAGTGCTGCCATCGCTGGTGTCTACTTTATGAATTCTTGCTGCCTTCCCATTAAAACACATATATCCTTTCTTAGGGAAAGAAGTCAATACTCCAGTTGTGACCTTACTAAGACCCTGTATCACTGCAGCAAGATATTCCTACTTCTGAACTCAAATCCTCTTCAATGAAGGCAAACATACCACTTACCTTCTCAATTGCATACTGCTTGTTTACCTCCATTGACTGGTGTACAAGGACACTCAAGCCCCTTTGTACATCACACTTCCTCGTATATCACAATTAAAATAACACACTGCCTTTGTTTATCCATGTTATACTGCGTTTACAATATGTTTGCCACACACTCGTCTGAAGCTTCCTTGCATCCTGCACATAACTCACAATACCACCTTGTTTTGTGTTATCAGCAAATTTGAAAAATCGCATTTGATTCCCTCGTCCAAAGTGAATAGCTGGGACCCCATCTACAGGTCCCTGTAGTATCCCATTAGCTACCACTTGCTATTGATTTGTGTGGTGGCACAAACACAGGTGGCACTGCAGATTTCTGCAGCATATTGCCAGTATATTGAGCATTGTTCTGTATGATGCATTGCAAATAGTTCCACGTCAGCAGGATATTGAGGGAACATAATCCCTTGCAATTGTAGTTTAGTTGAGAGGCATAGAGTTGAAACAGACCCTTCAGTTCAACTTGTCCATGCCAACCAGATATCCTAAATTAATCTAGTCCCATTTGCCAGCATTTGACCCATAACTCTCTAAAAGACATTCATACAATATAGAGCAAATGCATATATGTCATCAGTGACATCGTGCAGCAAGGATAAACCTAGAATTTATGTGAATTTGTCTGCTACTTTGTCTGCTCACTGGCAATAAAGAAAAAAGTGTATTCAGTTCTGTTGAAATACAGAGCTCAGTGTCTTCTCTTGTAGATATATTTGGAGATGTTACTAATTGCTACTTCTGCAGCTTGGAAGGAGCCAAGCACAAAAATGTTAGTGACCACAGCCATCTTCTTCTTGCTCTGAGGGTAGAGCTGCGGTGATAACAAATGATAGATGCACACACACTTTGAGAAAACTGACTTCCTGCGTGTTTACCCACAGAACCTTTATCTGCATGGCTGGCCCATTGCCTTAAGCTGCAGAAAACTGGATCTGCGCAACTCTCTTTGAAGGCTAAAATACAAGAAATGCAAAACTTCAAAAAGGTACTCCCAATTATATTGATGCTTTTTCCCCTGGAAACTGCTCCACATTTTCAGCAGTGGTTTAGTGTGGAGCTTCCTGGCTTCTGAGATAGAAGGTTGTGGATTCAGGTCTCACTTCAGAAACTCAATGTACTCTGCCCTTTAGATATAATATTAGATGATCTGTCCTGTATAGTTGTAAAGGATGCCGAAAGACTACTGGGAGACACAGTAATATCTGTGGTAATGTCACTTGAGGCCCAGGTTAATGCACTGGGAAAATGTAATTAACAATATCTGAAGTTGAAAGCTAATTTCAGTTACAGTGACCATTGTTTGGTTCATCAAGTGTTCTTCAGGGAGGGTTTAGTCTGGGTCACATGTGACTCCACATGCACAGCCATGAGGGTTACTTTTAAGTCCCCTCTGAAATGACTGAGTTCAGTTCAAGGGCAATCTGGATGGGTAACAAATGCTGACCTGCAACACCCACTTCCCTGGAAGAATAAATATTTAAAAAGATCTGTCCTTGCGGAGGAGTGGGAAAGTGGGTGTCAATAATCTGATCTCTGATTAAAATTGCCGACCCTGATTGGACTCACAATATTTCCAGCAGATCAGCATATGACCTTCTGCGTCGGACTACTTGAACGCCCTCAGTTGCACCTGTGTTTATTTTTCCTTCATTTTTATTATTTCAAAGAAAAGTACAGAAGAAATTAAGAAACAAATGATAAGAAAAACACTTTTTAAACATTTCTCTAATTCCTGGGAGATAACTTGTTAATTACTAGAATCTTCAGGACAATCCTGGAAGGTTTGACAAGGATATCTTTCTGTGTGGTATCTCATCTGTCATCCATGAAAAGGCTAGAATTGTAGCCGATGAGACACCATTGAAAACAACTTAAAATCTTAGCTGTGCTGCTGGCTTTGTGGTTTGCCTTTACAGGGAACAGCTACTTGATGCTGAAATGTTCGTCCTTTGTTAAATTTGTTTAAACAAATACTTGCACAATGCCTGTCCTGGCATGCACAAAAGACCACAAATAATGTTTGTTTTGTGAAAAGAGTTCAAGATTCAGGATAGCACAGATAAGGCTTTTTTTTTTCACTTGTGTGCTTGCACTCTGACCTGGGCAAAAGAATAAAAATGGGACAAGCATGCAGAGGCACTTGAAACCAGGTTCATGACTCCAGCCTTGTTAAATGTGCACCTCATGAACACGCTCTACAAAAATTAAAATCTGACTGCCAGCCAAATTTGTACAGAAGTTGTTTTGGTGGTTTGAAATTCATATACAAGTTGAAGCACTCCAGTTAAACAAATTATTGAGCATACCATCGAGTCCTACTCAATGCTTTTACTGTCACCTATATCAAAGAATGCTTTTTCTAAATCCAAATTAATGAACTAACATACGGTATGACAATAAGCAACTCTTATTTTCACCTCTCAGCTTTGGATTCCTAGTGGGTTCAGGTCTGTAATAGCCACAAATCTCTGGTGTCAGAGGGGCAAGGGGGCTGTGGAAATAGAATTTTCACAACGGTCAGGTGGGGTTACAAGAGGTTTTAGAAGGCAAAGATGAATCATGAAAATGGAGTCAAGAATATTTCGCTCTGCCCCAACTCCTTTTATATGTAAGATAGTAAGTCACGTTCTGGATTCTAATATACGCATTGGGAGAAGGTTAGTGTCTCCATGGATGCTTTTAAGAAGCATTAGTTAGATAAAGAACTTGGTTTTTCAGCCAAGCTGAGAGTCTGACAGTCAGACCCCATTGGCAGATGCATTCCTTAAGTGTAACTGCTAGCATTGTGCTGACAGCTGAGTTGTGTGCCCAGTGTTGCCAGCTGCCTACAGAGCACAGACAATAAATCCGAACAAGGTCCATGTCACTGACTTTCAGAGGAGGGACAGCAGATTGAAATTGAAAGGAATTGTACTCAAAGTGCACTGTTCCTTATGAAATAACACATTTAATTGTTCCCTGAATGATACCCAAAAACTGTGCATTATTGTGCGCCAGAATGTTTGGACGTTTATGATCGCAAGTCCATGAACAAGTTCTTCAAGGACCTTAATAGGTCGTTAATTGGAGTTTCCTTCCCAATCTGGCCACCCTCGCTTTTTAGATTCCAGCATGTTGCAGAGGGGGTGGAACGTTAACAACTGAGAGATCAGAGTTCAAAGTGTATCCTCTTATGGTTTTGACTCCATAGGTAATATAAACTGTCTCATCTCAATCAGCACAGAGAAAACTTGGCTCCTTCTCATGTTATTACAATTGAATGCAGAAAGTTAGCAGAAGCCCATAAGATGTTGGAACACAAGTAGGCCATTCAGCCCATTGAGTCTACCCCAGCATTCAGTGAGATCATGGCTGAGTTGATAATCCTCAACTCCAGTTTCCTGCCATTTCCCCATTATCCTTGATTCCCTTACTTATTAAAAATCTGTTATCTCTGTCTTGGATATATTTCATGACCCAGCCTTGACACCCCTCTGCAATCAAAATTCCACAGATTCTTTACCCTTTCGGAGAGGAAATTCCTCCTCATCTCTGTCTTAAATAGGCAACTTCTTATTGTGAGATTATGAGCTGTGATGCCAGACTCTCCCACAAGAGAAAACAAACAGTCTGCATCAACCTTTTAAAGTCTCCTTAGAATCTTACATATTTCAATGATGTCGCTTCTCATTATTTTAAACTCCAATGACTACAGGCCCAATCTACTCAACCTCCCCTCAGAAGACACAGTGGCACAGTGACCCCTACTGAGCTAAATTTCCAAAAAATGTACAATAAAACCAAATGCTGGAGAAACTCACTGTGTCAGACAATATCTGTGATGTGCAAAACAGTTCGTGTCCAATATGACTCCTCTTACAAAAGAAAGATATTGTACGCAGTATCAGGATAATGAATCTTTTCCAGACTGCTCCAATGCTGATTTATCTTTCCATGGATAAAGGGCCCCAAAATTGTTCACAGTATCCTAGCTTTTGTCTGACTAGTGGCCCTTGTGTAGTTTTGGAAAGGTCTCCCTATTTTTATACCCCAATACCTGAATTAACTCACAGGATGAGGGCATCACTGGTGAGGCAGATTTACTGCCCATCCCTAATTGCCCAGAGAGTAGTTACGAGCCAACCACATCATTGTGGGTCAGGAGTCACATGTAGGCCAGACCAGGTAAGGATGGTAGTTTCTTTCCCTAAAGGACATTACTGAACCAGATAGGCTTTTCCTGACAATCGAGTCATGGTCATCAGTAGACTCTAATTCCAGATTTTTATTGAATTCACATTCACCATCTGCTGTGGCTGGTCTTAAACCTAGATCCTGAGTTTATTGTGTGGGTATCGAAATTAACAGTCCAACGATAGTACCACTGGACCATCACCTCCTTTTAAATAAAATTTCATTTGCCTTCCCTATTAGCTGCTGTACTTGTACATTAGATATTTTTGTGAGTTATGTATGAAGACTCCCAAAAACCTTTGTGCTGTCACTGTTTGCAGTCTTTCTCCATTTAAATGATATTCAGCTACTCTATTCTTGACGGTTCAGCTCTTCCTGCCAAGTTTTTCCTGTGAGTTTTCCTGCATTGTATTCCATCTACCAAGCTTTTGACCACTTTTTTAACCTATCTATATTCTTATGTTGTTATGACACAGGATATGCTGAAACTCTACTGTCAATCAATATAGTTGTGTGACCTCTTGTTTCAGTTATTTATTCTGTTATTATCATGCAAGTTGTTTGTCCAAGAAGAACATTATCTCATATATCTATGCACTTAACCACCAACAGATCACTGCCGCCCACCATCTCCCCCAAACTGCCCAATCACAACTCCTTGCCACACCCACCTCTGCTAAATCACCCTGATCGTTTACATGACTGTTCAATTCCTATTAAGCCTCCTGCTCAGGTGTGGATTGGCAAATGAAGGGTAGTGGGAGCCATTGAATTAGGGGAGAAGGGTGGAGTGCTGATCGAATTCTCTATTCAACCCCCTCCTCCCTCTCCAAACACTCCTCACCCAATTGCAATGCTCCTGACTAATTCTGGGCCAGTGAAGATCGAGATCAGACTTTCTGGCTGAATGCTAAATGATCCACAATTCTTTCAGTTGAGTAGGGAGACCATACCCCATGGAGGGAGACCGTTCAATAAATATTTTGGCCCTCCTCAGGTGAGCTACTCCCCTCATCAGACAGCTTGTAGAGCATGAAGGTACCACCCCTCCCCCCTCCATAATACAGGCTGTCCCATTTACCATGCCTTCCTACTCTCCACAAAAATCAGCCTATCTCTCAAGGGTTTGAGTTATATAGAGAGCCTGGAAAGGCTGGGATATTTTTTTCGCTAGAACCTGGGAGGTTGAGAGATGACCTTATGAAGGTTTCTAAAATCATGATGAGTATAGATAAGGTGAATAACAGGTGTATTTTCCATACGGTGGGGATTTCAAAACAAGGGGGTATATTTTTAAGGTGAGAGGATAAAGATTTAGCAAAGACATGAGGGGCAACTTCTTTACAAATAGTTTGGTTCGTGAGTGGAATGGAGTGGTGAATGTGGATACAGTTGTGTTTAAAAGACATTTGGATGAGTATATAAATAAAAAAAAGGTTTGGAGGGATATGGGTCATGTGCAGGCAGGGCAGGACTCCTTTAGTTTGGGATTATGGTCAGCATGGACTGGTTGGACCAAAGAGTCTGTATCCGTGCTGTCTGACTCTGTGACTCTATGATGCATGATTGGCCTCCCTGACAGTGAGGATCTTCCCTGCTCTCCAAGGGCCTTTGTATAATGTTAAAAAACACATAACACTAGGTTAAAGCTAGTGCTTCCAAATAAACCTGTTAGACTATAACCTGATGCTGTGTGATTTTTAACTTTGTCCACTCCAATCCAACACCGGCTCCTCCACATCATGGCTGCCATCTTCTCTAAGATGGCCTCTGCTGTCCCAGAGAGGATCCACAGGCCTTCTAGAACTGATGAGTGTCAGTCTCTCTAAGTGCCTTGCAGCCCTTTGAGGGCAGGACCTCTGCTATTAAAGAGACAGGAGACTTGAAGGCACACAACTAACTACGAGATTGACATAGGATTGTGAGAATAACCAGTGCTGAGGCTCTTGACTCTCTCTAGGAGAAAGTGAGGACTGCAGATGCTGGAGATCAGAGCTGAAAATGTGTTGCTGGAAAAGCGCAGCAGGTCAGGCAGCATCCAAGGAGCAAGAGAATCGACGTTTCAGGCATGAGCCCTTCTTCAGGAATGAGAAAAGTGTGCCAAGCAGGCTAAGATAAAAGGTAGGGAGGAGGGACTTGGGGGAGGGGCATTGAAAATGCAATAGGTGGGAAGGAGATTAAGGTGAGGGTGATAGGCCGGAGTGGGGATGGGGAGCGGAGAGGTCAGGAAGAAGATTGCAGGTTAGGAAGGTGGTGCTGAGTTCGAGGGTTGGGACTGAGACAAGGTGGGAGGAGGTGAAATGAGGAAACTCTTAGCCTGCTTGGCACACTTTCCTCATTCCTGAAGAAGGGCTCATGCCCGAAAGGTCGATTCTCTTGCTCCTTGGGTGCTGCCTGACCTGCTGCGCTTTTCCAGCAACACGTTTTCAGTCCTGACTCTCTCTGTCAGGGGACCAGGGCACCTTTATTAAATTCAGCCAAAATTAATGTAGAAGAATCTACTTGACTTTCCCATATCAACATTGTAACTGAGGCTGGCTGACACCTCTGCTTTTGTCCTTTCCCTGTTTGTTAATAGATAACATTCTAAATGCCAGCAAAGTGCCAGGTGACCGGCCGATAAATAACAGACAGAATCAATTATCTTCCAAGTTAATTACCAGTCTCACTGTGGCAGGGGTCGAATGCAATTTAATCATTTAATCAGTTCAGTGCAGAAAGGGAAGGAAATCGCAAAGGAATCACCTAGACTATTGCCCTCACACACCAGCTGGCACATGTTGGCACAAAGCATCGATAGCTTCAGAGCAAGTAACTTCCAAGCCCTTTGGCTGGCAAAAGAGCAGGATTCAGGAGGGAAATAATCTGCTTGGAGATTTAAAACTATCACTGGAATTTTGTGAAATAACCCTCTTAGCATTTACCTTTATCTACTAGAATAATAGGAATTCAGAGGATCCCACACAAATCAATTCAATTTGTCCATCAGCCGTGCCTTAATTGCAGTACTCTGACTTCTGAATCAGAAAGTTGAGGGATTTTTAAACATTTCTTTCTGTGCAACAATATGACTGTGATGGGGTTGAAAGTGTTGATAATCAAACTTTAATACTCCACCAGTCTCACCGTCAGAGTAAACAGGTTTGTTCAATTACCACATTGGACAATTGCTTCTCTTCTGTACAACTGCCCAGAACAAAACAAACATTCACCAAGCTTCTTAAATGAACTCAAAATAATCCAATCATTAGAAACAAAACTTATCCTTAAAGCAAGCGGTAAATATTGATTCACAAACAAAGCTGTGATCAGAGTTCCCTCTAATTTTTCTCAGTGTGTGGAACCCAGACTAGACTGAGTGGCATGTTGCATCTACTGAGCAAAAGTCATATTGCAATCTTTTTTTCATAGTTTGTTTACTAACTATTAAACGTGTTCAATTGTGCTACTTTACAGTTGTAGGCATTCAACCTACTCTAATAAATATAATTATTTGCTCAGCTCAGAAATCTAGAGCCCCATTTAGGGGCGACACTATATCCACCACAGATACTACATGACCAAAAGAGGACAGTTGTAATTTATTCGCTCCTTTGTTGGCAGCTTCTCACAGCTATTTTGATTTGCTGCACATAAGTAATATGTGCAGCACTGTAGTCAGGTTGAGATGTTTTTCCAGATCAAATCTGTGAGTTAATTCACATCAAGTTGTCCAAGAGATCTCTTTTTAATCTATTTTTAACTTTGCACTTCACTGACTTCATGAGGCTAAATCTACATTCACAGTCAATACTTGCTGCCTGAAGGATTGCACAAATTTCTAGAAGAATAGACATTTCTTGAAACTGGTTGTCTTCTAGAGAATAGTCCACCAAATCACTGAATGTCTGCATGGAACTAGTCTTGACTTTTTCCACACCATAAGTTTTAAATCAGAGAATTCCTCATGTATCTTCATGGCCACACATTCATCATGGTTTGATATAAAAGTGGAATATTGTAGCGCAATGCTGTCTTTTCCAAATTCGAAATCAATTATCTTGGTGATTGCAGCCTGGTCAAATGCATGCCACTGTTATAATTGTCTTTCTTGAAATCTGTCTTCCAGGTGGTCACATAAATTGAAGAATTGCAGGAGTGTCTATATCATTATCAAGAGTAGCCAGAACCTTCTTAACTTCATTGCATTAATTACTTTCACATAGATACTGAGTCTTTAGTTTATTGATCTTGGGCTTTGCAAATTGCACAGCTTCAAAGGTTGACAACAATGTCTCTGCCAGAAGTTGCACAATGCTGCCAGTTCACCAAGAATATTATTCAGAGCTGTCAGTGCAATGTGATATTATGGATTTGTGAGCATTTTCAGGTAATATTTGCTGATTTGATGATTGTACTTACTCATTTGCTCTTTTTAGGTATTCAAACAAGACATCACAATTCTGCATTAATACACTCAATGCAAAGTATCTTGACAACTACCTCACTTCATTCAAAGATGGAAATGCCACTGTATCACACTCTAAGGCTTTGGCAAAATCTTCAAATCTATTCCGGTCATTTGACCTGCAGAAAATTGCATACACTGTTCTTAGAAAGCATTTCAATAGCTTACATATTTGGCACCTGTGTCCAAGCATCTTCTATTCCCAGATCTTATCTGAGAGGAATGCACTGCTTTTTAGACAATTGCTTGGTTTTCCAACACAAGTTTGCAATTATTCCATATTTTTTCCCAGCAGAGTATGTAAACATCATCATCTGCTGCAAATAAAAGGTAATGTGCACAAAAAAAGTCTTAATTGTTGTACAATGGATGCACTGTCACAAAGTCAGCTTCACAATTCCTACAAAGAGTGTCTTGTAAGCAAGTTCAGATTCTGGTTGAAGCCTGATGTAGAAAATCAACATTTTTTATACTGAAATGTCTGTACATCAAGGTATGAAAATGTGATTTGTACATTTCATCTTGGAACTGTCTCTATATGACAAAGTCAATACACTCTACAATTTTCAAGATATAATTCTTTCAGCACAAGCTCTCAATAATTGCTGTGTAGTTCACCACATGATTCGGAATGTCTTTCACAGAAAGCATGGATATGTTTATCTTGACTGCAAGAATGTCGATGAGAACTTTCTCCAGTTGGAATTGGTCTTTTTGCACTCAGTGTTCCACCCTCATTGTATGATCTCCTGGTGTTTTGGAGCTTGGAGACTTATTTGTATTTCCTTTGGACATATTTTACATTTATCAAGAAAACAAAGCTTTGAATATGAAAGATAAATGTAACTTGTTACTTGAATCATGTGTTATTTCCATCTGGAATGGCCGCTTGTTTCCTGGACCTGGTGTCTCATCCTCCTGGTCCCTGCTGAGAAGATTGTAAACTCCACAGGACTCCACGACCCTGTTCCTCCAGCTTTCATCTCGAGTCCCCGCCTGGAGGTGGTGTGACCTGGCTTCTTCCTTTTCCCAGAGCCTTCTTCGATGATCGCAAGTTTTTACGATTTGTTTGGAGTGTGGTCAAGGGGGAGTTCAGTGCTCAGGCAATTATGAGGCATGCGGAGGTTTCGATTTTCTGGTCCACAGCTGGTTTTATGCTCAGCTGAGAGGAAAGATTGGCTGTGATCCAGAATCGAAACTATCACCCCTCCATCCCACACACAGACACACTCTCAAAACACAAAGACTCAAATCCCTGCAGAGACAATAGTTTATTTTTATATAAAAGACAAAAGGGGGAAAGCTGAATCCTGTAAGCTTTGGGTCTGGAAACAAACGGTAGATAACTTCTCACATCCATTGGATTTCCCGTGAACGGAGTAGCCATAGATTGACAGCAGGAGTCCAGTTCTGATTACAATCACCTTGGGTTTGTGTATTTGGGAATCGGAGATAGTGAGCACTGCAGATGCTGGAATGTCAGAGTTGATAAACTGTGAAGCTGGAAAAATCACAGCAGGTCAAGTAGCATCAGAAGGTTAGAAATCACACATGAGTTGTAGTCCAACAGGTTTATTTGGAAGTATAAGCTTTCAGGCCACTGCTCCTTCATCAGGTAGCTAGTCAGGAGCAGCAGTCTGAAAGCTGTTACTTCCAAATAAACCTGTTGGACTATAACCTGGTGTTATGTGATTTTTAACTTTGCCCACCCCAGTGCAACACCAGCACCTCCACATCAAAGCATCAGAAGAGCAGGAGAGTTAATGTTTCAGGCAGGACCCTTCAGCAGGACTCAGTCATTGCCCACTTCTTCCAGCTTTGCCAGGTAGACAGAAATACTGATAGATGGAAACTTGATCAGGTTCCAAGGCACATCTATTGAGAAAAGGATTTTCGAAAAGTCTTGCAGCATCTGGGCAGCTTCTTTCCACAGACTCATCAGAATCTAAAACAGAATTAAAGTCTAGTAGGGGTTACCAGGCAAATATTGACATTGAGGCCTACTTGTCCTTTTGAACCAGATCTTCCAGCAATTAAGACAATGAACCTCAATCCTTATCTCCTTGAAAGTTTCACTTGGCTGTTTTCTCCAAAATCAGCACATTTAAACCATTTGTTTCATTCCTAAGAAATCACATGGTAAAAACCAATTACAATTAGAAAAATTACAATTCAGAAAACATCCAAATCATTCAAAATCTTCCAGCCTTTCCCAGGTAGTCCTCAAATATAAATATATGTTCCAAACTGTTTATTCCCAGCAATAATTTACACACAGAATAAGTGATCACGATCGCAACATTTACAATTGCAGGTTTCAGATATATCAGCACATTCTCAAGTGTTTATCTGCCACCTGCTTGAAACTTGATTCTTCTCAAGGAAGAGAATTGGATAGAGACAGGGGGAGGACATTTATATTTAGATATGTTTACATCTGTGTGCAAAACATATTTGATATAGCAATTGGGAAAGCTTTTCATTGGTGAGACCAGTTGGTAGCTGATAGTGCTCCCACTAGGACTGGACTATTAAAGAAACTGTGGTCAGAGAGGTTCTCCATTATGGTCACAACTTCCATGCTCAGCTCCACTGCCATAAGATCCAAGAGTACATTGATTTCACTTTAATCATATGTGCATCATCGCTATTTGTTAAGACTGGTTTAGGCAGAGAACTAAATGTACTGGTATGTCTCATACTTGGCACACATTGATGGTTACAGGGAAGTTCCGAATATTCCCATTATTGTGCATATTATGTTTTTATTGCATGTTCACAGGAGTGTCTAGTTTTGCCACACACCTATCTGTGTGTATGGCTTCTCAGCTGGCCCATCCTTTAGTGCACTGTAAAGGAGCTTGCCAGAGATTACTCTCCAAGTTAATCATTGAAACATGGTTGATGAACTCAAAAGGACTCAGCCCACAAACATTGGACACACATTTGAACAGAAGATTCGATTTTTAGGCTCTATTCCTTGCTTTGACTGACTGTTTCCACCGCAATGTGCCCCCACCACAGCAGCATGGACATGAGGCCTTTTCCACATTACTCCAATTTTTCACATTCTTGCATGGAATGTAGACATCGCTGGCAAATTCCGTATTTATTACCAAAAGAGAAAATGCTGGAAAATCTCAGCAGGTCTGGCAGCATCTGTAAGGAGAGAAAAGAGCTGACGTTTCGAGTCTAACTTTGTCAAAGCTAAAAAAAAGAGAGAAATAGGGAGGTATTTATACTAGGCTGAGAGAAGATGAGTCATGGCTCCAGAAGCAAAGGTAGCAATACAGAGGTGATAATGACAGTGCATAGAGAGATGATAGGGAGATTAGGGGCTGTGAATGACCAAGGCTGAAGCCAGTACTATGTGACAAAATATGTGGGGGATGGGGGAGATGGGTGAAGCAGAGGCAAATGGAAAACAGGGGAGAAGGGTAGCAAAGGGGGAAAGAGGAGAGGAAAAAGGTGATGAGAGAGTGGGGAGCGAGAGAAAGAGAGACAATCAAGAAAGAAGAGGTACAGAACAGTGAAAAAATATTTTAAAAATAAATAAAATAAATGAAATAAAATTATCTGAAGTTGTTGAATTCAGTGTTGAGACCGGCAGGCTCTAACATGCCTAGTCGGAAGATGAGATGCTGTTCCTCCAGTTTGCTTTGAGCTTCACTGGAAAATGGTCGTCCCTGCTGATTACACTTGCAGGAAGTGCACCCATCTCCAGCTCCTCCAAGACCGTGTTAGGGAACTGGAGCTGGAGTTGGATGAACTAAGGATCATTCGGGAGGCAGAGGGGGTCATAGATCGGAGCTTTAG
>NC_057712.1:99437515-99448605 GCF_004010195.1 Chiloscyllium plagiosum | reverse complement strand
TGGTTGGTCCGGGTGTCCCAGAGGTGTTCTCTGAAACATTCCGCAAGTAGGCGGCCTGTCTTCCACCTATCGCATTTCCAACGCCCCTCCCCCAAGTCCCTCCTCCCTACCTTTTATCTTAGCCTGCTGGACACACTTTCCTCATTCCTGAAGAAGGGCTTATGCCTGAAACGTCGATTCTCCTGTTCCTTGGATGCTGCCTGACCTGCTGCGCTTTTCCAGCAATACATTTTCAGCTCTGATCTCCAGCATCTGCAGCCCTCACTTTCTCCTCGGTTTCATAAGCAGCCAATCAAACTGTAAACCACTGTGATCGAAGGATTCTCAGTCACCAAAATAAAATCGACATTGGATTGAGCTATTATTATGGCACGGTGGCTCAGTGATTACCACTGCTGCCTCGCAGCGCCAGGGACCCGGGTTCGATTCCAGCTTCAGGTGACCGTCTGTGTGGAGTTTGCACATTCTCCCTGTGTCTGCATGGGTTTCCTCCCACAGTCCAAAGGTCAGGTGAATGGCCATGCTAAATTGCCCATAGTGATAGATGCATTCGTAGGGAGTAGGGGAATGGGTCTGGGTGGGTTGGAAAATTTGGTGTGGACTTGTTGGGCTGAAGGGCCTGTTTCCACACTGTAGGGAATCTAATCTAATCACACTGGCTTAAAATATCTACATTTTGGTCTGGAAGCCATAAACTTTCCAAGTTGTCAAGACTCCATAAACTAACAGATTTTCTCCTTCAAGTTCAAACCTGACTGAGAATAAACATTGATATCTTGTGATTTACAGGCTTGGAATGATGCTGCCGAAACACCCTGGCTGTGGAGGTGAGATGAGTCCATTGCTAACACATGCATGCTGTATTGTGCCCAATAAAAAAAAAATTGCATTTATGTAAAACCTTTCATGATCCCAGGAAATTCCAAAGCAATAGTGAATAAGGTGAAGTCATGGTAGTGTGGGAAATATGGTGAAACAAACCAGAACTCGCTGTGTTTACTCAGCGAGTCGTGAGTTCATGGAATGCACTGCCAGTAGCAGTGGTGGACTCTCCCTCTTTATGGGCATTTAAGCGGGCATTGGATAGGCATATGGAGGATAGTGGGCTAGTGTAGGTTAGGTGGGCTTGGATCGGCGCAACATCGAGGGCCAAAGGGCCTGTACTGCACTGTATTTTTCTATGTTCTATGTTATATTGCAGCAGGCCAAGGACAGACATGTGGGCATGGGAGCAGGATTGTGTGTTGAAGTGGGATGCCACTGGAAGGTCCGGGACCTGATTGCGTACAGACCGAAGGTGCTCAACAAAGTGATCACCCAGTTGCCGTTTTGTCTCTTTGATATAGAGGAGACCACATTGGGAGCAACAAATGCAATAGACCAAATTGAAACAGGTACAAGTGAAACACTGCTTAATCTGAAATGAGTGTTTGGTGCCTTGGATGATGAGCATGGAAGAGGTAAAGGGGCAGGTGTTGCACCTTCTGCGATTGCATGGGAAGGTGCCATGTGTGATGGGAGAGGTGTTAGGTGTGATGGAGGAGTGGGCTAGGTTGTCCCGGAGGGAGAGAAGGATCTCTGTGGAATGCAGACAGGGGGAGGGAAGGGAAGATGTGTTTAGTGGTGGCGTCGTGTTGGAGTTGGCGAAAATGGTGGAGGATTATTCTTTGCATGTGAAGGCTGGTGGGGTGAAAGGTGAGAACAAGAGGGACCCTATTCTTGTTCTGGGAAGGGAGGGAGGGGGTGAGGGTTGTGGCGCAGGAGATGGACCGCACGCTGTTGAGAGCCCTGTCAACAACTGTAGTTGGGAAGCCACGGTTGGAGAAGAAGGACAACATATTAAGAGCACCACTTTGGAAAGTGGCCTCATCGGAACAAATGCGGCAGAGGCGAAGGAGCTGAAAGGGATAGAGTCCTTACAGGACGTAGGGTGAGAAGAGCTGTAGTCCGGATAGCTGTGGGAGTCAGTGGGCTTGTAATGGATATTAGTGGATAGACTATTGCCAGAAATGGAAAAGAGAAAATGCTGGAAAATCTCAGCAGGTCTGGTAGCATCTGTAAGGAGAGAAATGAGCTGACGTATCGAGTTTAACTGACCCTTTGTCAAAGCTAAAAAAAAGGGCAGAAATAGGGAGGTATTTATTGCCTTTTCTGACTGCCCTTGAATTGAGTGGCTCGCTAGGCCCTTTCAGAGGACTGTTAGAGTCAACCAGATATTTCTGGATCTGGAATCACATGTAAGACTGATCAGGTGAGGATGGCAGGTTTCCTTTCCTAAATGACAGTAGTGAAATGGATAGGTTTTTCAAACAATCAATGATTGTTACATAGTCACCATTAGACCGGCTTGCAATTACAAATTTCATTGACTTTGTATTTTGCCATCTATTACAATGAGATTTGAATCCATGACCCCAGAACATTAGCCTCGGCTTTTGGATTTCCAGTCTAGTGCCATTACCACCATGCAATTGAAATCTGTAAATGAACTCCATCCTCTGCCTCCCTTGGATTTCTCTTCCAATGGTCCATGCCCCTGACCCAACTCCAAAGTATCCCACCAACAACTGGCTCATCCTCGCTGGTCCTGAGCCTCCATGCAGTAGGCCACCATCCTGTTCTTCTCCCTTACGCTGTGGAGCTAGACAAAGAAAATTGCTGATCTTATACACAACTGCACAGGATTAAGCAATTGGCATGTGAGACATTTAAGCAAATATGATCTGGTTGACCTGAGATTCTCAAACACCACAAACTTTAACTGAAAGGTAGGATTTTATTACAAACAGTTTCACTTTGATAAATATTCATTGCATGCAAATAGATGACAGGTATGAACTTGCCACAGGTCAGCTCGATGATCAACATGTTGCAAACAGACTGCTTGCTTTGTCTCTGCCTCGCAAAACGTCATCAGCAAATCAACATCAAACTTCCTGATCAGATCAGCCCACTCACATGTTTCCTAAACTTGTAGGCTTCTCCCATTAGAGTTCTGACACATACAGTATAAATGAGGCTGATCCTGGAAGTTGCCTGAGGCCCCAGTTACTCGGCAAGAGCTCATTTTGCACGGCTTAGCCTGTGCAGCTCGAGCTTTGCTCAGCCTCAGGTTCCAGGCCAGCATCTGTAAACAAAATTATTTATATTAGAAATAATTTTTCAAATCATCTTGTTCCCCAGAAATGCAGAATAAAGCCAGTATTGTATCTTCTCTCAAAAAGGTCCTTTACAGTCTATGACTAGTTCCTGTTGTTATTTCCTGATCTACTATCTCTATTTCAGCCACAAACACTACTGTGCTATTCATCCTCATTGACAGCTGAGTCAAAGTTTCCCTCTGCGGTGATTAACTTCTATTTGTTATGAACGCAGGAACACCCCCTGTGCTCAAATGTCTAACAGTGACCACGCTCCCTTGGCGGATACAATTGCAGCATATGTTAGTGTAGTCTCACGAGATAAGATCTGAAGTAAGCAAAACAAGTTTCCAATATTGACTGTGGCTCTATAGTAGTGCACTGGCCTCTAAATCAAATCATACCATTTGTGAATTTAAGACCTTCTCCAAAAACATCAGCATAATTTGAGGCTGGCATTGAAAACATACCCTATTGGAGGTATTATCTTTTGGATAAGATATTAAACAAATGACCATTTGCCCCCTCAGCTGGATGTAAAAGATCCCAGAGTATTATTTCAATAAACAGCACATGACTTTCTAACAATAAAATAAAACAAAGAATTGTGGATGCTGGAGATCTGAAACAAACAAAAGTATAAACTGCTGAAGAAACTCAGCAGGCTTGGCAGCACATGTGGAGGCAGAAACCTGACTCACAGTTTCCAGCCCAGTCACTTTACTTCTGAAGGCTCTGAAGAGGGGTCACAGGACTCAAGATGTTAACTCTGTTTCTCTCTCCGCAGATGCTATCAGACCTGCCTAGTTTCTCCAGTAATTTATGTTTTTGCTTGATTCTTCTTAACAATGTTGTGACCAACATGTATATCTCAAATCAACATCACTTAAAATGGTCATTGACATGTTTCTATTTGTGGAACATTTGGATGGTAAAGCAGGACCTCACTATAGGGCTGGCCAACTCCGCCAGATTTGAATGTAAAGTAGGACCTCACTGGCAGGACTGGCCAACTCTGCCTGATTTGGATGTAAAGTAGGACCTCACTGGCAGATTTGTTTGAGGTGAGTGAAAATTTCATGGTTAGGTACCTGGTGCAAGTGCCCATCTATTATTTTGACATCCCCGTCCCTTTCACATTATTATAGCAGGGTTAATTGCTCTGATTACCTTCCTCACCATAGTATCACTGGTTTATTGTATCTTTTCTGGAAGAAAATTTATACCACTTAATACTGTTTAAAATTCTGACCATCTTTTCCAGCTATTTTCTGTGCACTCAAGGAAAAAAAGTTATCTTTTAGAGATAACATCGGGATCCGCCAGAGCAGACTCTTGTTGTTAAAATGCTGGAACGCACTTCCTTTTAAGAAAGAGCTTTAAACTTTTAGACAGAATGTAATATATCCAATATGTTAGAGAAATTTCTCCATTTTGAAACAGGAAAATAAATTTGATGGGATTGTAATTGAAATATAATCCAAATGTGGAGTGAGAGAGAGAGAGAGAGAGAGAGAAGTGATTTTGGAACAGTTTCAGGATTGTTTAAATACTTCCTACACAGGATATGAAAGAAACATTCACTCTGTAATAACAAAGCTTATCTGAAAGATCATAAAGAATTGCTTTTCGTTTCTGATTTCAATCATGGATTTCCTACCTATCACACACCAAGCCTGGCACAGAGCCCAGCCTGCAAGTCTATATCTGCATTAGTTATGATGTTCCCTCACAGAATTGCATGTCAACATTTTGAGAACAAGATTCAGCACATCAAGAGGATTTTATCCAGAAAGCAAGAAATGGCTTTTTCCTCTAACAGCCATCCAACAGCCTTTAATTCTATGGTCAGATTCCAGTCTAACCTTCGGAAAATGCTCAGGCTCAGGTTTGAGTGTGCCAGGTGAGCTTGGGTTAACAAAATCCCTGCCACATACACTGTTTCTGGGATCTGTAACAGGATTTCATATTTACCCATGGCTTCAAATTTCTAAAGTAATTGACACATTTGTTGGAGACAAACATCGGTTTTTATGTGCTGTCTTGTAGGTGAATATGTCTTTAGTATGTTAATTTTTAGAGATGTGTTGGCAATACATTAATTGATAGGCAAGGGTATCAAAGATGACTGAAATTTTTCTTTTATGTTCCTTTCTTGCCAGGTCAGTCAAAGGCAGTGTAAGCGAATTACACTGGGATGAGTTTCCAAAAACCAGCATTTTATTTTCTGCAGCAGAATGTGTCCAGTCCCACAAGAAAGGAAGTATTACTAAATCTGGTTCTACTTTACTTACTCTTAGGAATGAAGTGGCACAAATAGATCAAAGGTGGAATCTTCCCAGGCCAGAAAGACATGAATTATGGCAGGAAATTAGGGAGAGCCATGTGAGTTGCTGAGAAGCCTTTCTTAACATTGAGACTGACAAGTCTTATTTTCTAATCTTGTCCCAGACATCAAGATGAGATTCTTATGAATGAGCAGTGAGAGGGCTACTAACAGGAATTGTTGATTATTGTTAGCCTGATTACTACCTAACTTCTCCACATTAATATGCAGACTCCTATTATTCTTCCACCCGTGGGATGAAAACTAGATGAGAATTTCCTGACATGCAAATCTGAGTGGGTGCCTGGCAACGTCAGCTCATTGCTTGCTCTTCCAGACCTCCATCTTAGACTGGAGGTCTCTGGGCAGTGCTGTGCCACAAGGATCAGTGCTGGGTCCACTGCTTTTCATCATTTATATAAATGATTTGTTTGGGAATGCTGGAGGTATAGTTAGTAAGTTTGCAGGTGACACCAAACATGATGCCATAGTGGACAGTGTAAAAGGTTATCTCAGAATACAACAGGACCTTGATCAGATGGGCCAATGGTCCGAGGACAGGCAGATGGAGCTTAATTTGGATGTGAGGTGTTGAATTTTGGTAAGGCAAAGCAAAGTAGGACTTATACAATTAATAGTAGGGCCCTGCTGAACAAATAGACCTTGGGTACAAGTGCATAGTTCTTTGAAAGTGGAGTCGCAGGTGGACATGGTGGTGAAGAATGCATTTGGCATGCATGCCTTCATTGGTCAATATATTGAGTATAGGAGTTGGGATGTCATGTTGTGGCTGTATAGGACATTGGTTGGGCCACCTTTGGGATATTGCATTCAATTCTGGTCTTCCTGCTGTAAAAATAATGTTGTTAAACTTGAAAGGATTCAGAAAAGATTTACAAGGATGTTGCTGGGATTGGTGGGTTTGAGGGAGAGGCTGAATAGGCTGGGGCTATTGTCTCTAGAATGTCGGAGGTTGAAGGGTGACCTTATTGAGGTTTAGAAAATCATAAGGGGCATGGATAGGGTAAATAGCCCAGGATGGGGGGAGTCCAAAACTAGTGGGTATAGGTTTAAGGTGAGAGGTGAAAGATTTAAAAGGAATCTGAATGGTAACTTTTTACACAGAGGGTGGTGCATGTATGGAATGAACTGCCAGAAGTGGGTACAATTACAACATTTAAATGGCATCTGGATGGGTACATGAATAGGAAGGGTTTACAGGGATATGGGCCAAGTGCTGGAAAATGGGACTGGATTTGCTTAGGATATTTGGTTGGCATGGACGTATTGGACTGAATGGTCTGTTTCTGTGCTGTACATCTCTATGACTCTATGATATTACATTTACTATGGGTAATGTGTCAATATTAATTAATGAGTTCAGTGTTCATGCAGCCAGTGTTAGCAGTGATCATGATCTGATCGAATTTTATATCCAATGGGGTTAAAATCTCCAGTATCTGCAATATTTTGATTTCATATTCATTTTTCACCAATTTATGGAGCAACACATGCTGTGGATAATGATGAGCCTGTAGGTGCTGTGTATGTGGATTTCCAGAAACTATTTTATAAGGTAACACACAAAAGGTTATCCTTGATAAGAAAAGCTCATGGTATGGGAGCGGGGAAGGGGCGTGGGGGGGTGGGGGGGGGGGGGGGTGGATGTTGGTGGGCAACACATTAGCATGAATAGAAGATTGGCTGATTGGCAGAAAACAAAGTCAAGACATTCATAGGTCTTTGTCTGGTTGATAGAATGTGATAAATGGAGACAAGTCTGGGCTGTGTTCTCATCCTTTTATAGTTTACCTCAATGACTTAGATGAGGAGAATGACAGCATAGTAGTTAAATTCACCGATCACACCAAGGTAGGTCGGAAAGTATGTAAGAAGAATATATAAGGAGGGTTGCAGATGGATAGTCATGATGTCGGTGTTGGACTGGAGTGGACAAAGTTTAAAAACCACCCAACACCAGGTTATAGTCCAACAGGTTTAATTGGAAGCACTAGCTTTTGGAGCACTGCACCTTCATGGACAACCACCTGATGAAGGAGCAGCGCTCCGAAAGCTTATATTTCCAAATAAACCTGTTGGACTATAACCTGATGTTGTGTGATTTTTAACTTTTCAAATGGATAGAGATAGTTGGAGTGAGTGTGCAAACATCTGGCATATGTGGGAAGATGTGAACTTGCTTATTTTGGCAGGAAGAATGGTAAAGCAGCATATATCTTAAACGGAGAACAATTGCATGATTCTGAGATGTAGAGGGATTCAGGTATTGGACTGCGTGAGGTACAAAAGTTTAGTATGCAGTTTTAGCAGATAATCAAGAAATCAAGATAATCAAGAAAGCTGACCTGTGTTGCACAAGGATTTGAAAATGAAAGTACGGATATTATACAACACATTAGTGAGACTCAATCACAGTGTGTAATTTTAGTCTCCGTGTTTTAAGAAGGATGTAAGTGCATTGGAGAACACTCAGAGGAGGTTTACCTGGAATGAGTAGGTTTGTTTTTGAGAAAAGGTTGGACAGCTGAGCTCTATTCCTGATGAAGGGCTTTTGCCTGAAACATCAATTTTCCTGCTCCTCAGATGCTACCTGACCTGCAGTGCTTTTCCAGCACCACTCTAATCTAGACTCTGGTTTCCAGCATCTGCAGTCCTTGCTTTTACCAGGCTGAGCTTACTTCCATTGGAATTTAGCAGAGTGAGGGATGACCTGTTTGATGTGGAAAATAAGGAAGGGACATTCCTTTTGTTGGTCAATCAGAACCGTGATGCAGTTTTAAAATTAAGAGATGCCCTTTGAAGACAGAGGTAAGGGGGGATTTGTTTTTTCTTTCAGAGGCCTGTGTTACTTTGTAGCTCTCTGCTTCAGAAGGTGGTCAATAAATGTTTTTAAGACAAGGGTAGTTAGAGTTTTGTTAGGAAAGGGAATCAATGGTTTGATGTAGATGGGAATGTGGAAAGCAAAACAAAACTGATCAGCCATGACATTTTTGAATGATGGAGCAGATTCAAAAGGCCAAAGAGTCTACTGCTGCTCCTATTTGATATGTTTATGTACGGGGTATCGCATGTGGCTTTGACACACTGAGCCATGGACCTGAGGGAAAAGCAAGGACTGCAGATGCTGGAAATCAGAGTCTAGATTAGAGTGATGCTGGAAAAGCTCCGCAGGTCAGGCAGCATCGGAGGAGCAGGAAAATCGATGTTTCAGACAAAAGCCCTTCATCAGGAATAGAGGCAGGAAGCCTTCAGAGTGGAGAGATAAATGGGAGGAGGCTAGGGGTGGAAAGAAGGTAGCAAATAGTACAATAGGTGAATGGGGGTGGGGATGAAAGTGATAGGTCAGAGAGGAGGGTGGGGGAAGGTAGCAAAGAGTACAATGGGTGGATGGGGGTGGGGATGAAGGTGATAGGTCAGAGAGGAGGGTGGAGTGGATAAGTGGGAGGGGAGATTGGCAGGTAGGACAGGTCATGAGGACGGTGCTGAGCTGGAAGTTTGGAACTGGGGTGAGGTGGGGGAAAGGGAAATGAGGAAACTGGTGAAGTCCACATTGATGCCCTGGGGTTGAAGTGTTCCGAGGCAGAAGATGAGGTGCTATTCCTCCAGGTGTCGGGTGGTGAGGGAATGGCGATGGAGGAGGCCCAGGACTGGCATGTCCTCGGCAGAGTGGGAGGGGGAATTGAAATGTTGAGCCACAGGGCGGTGTGGTTGATTGGTGCGGGTGTCCCAGAGATGTTCCCTAAAGTGCTCTGCGAGGAGGGCGTCCAGTCTCCCCAGTGTAGAGGATACCGCAACGGGAGCAACGAATACAATAAATGACATTGGCGGATGTGCAGATGAAACTTTAATGGATGTGGAAGGCTCCTTTGTGGCCTTGGATGGAGGTGAGGGAGGAGGTGTGGGCGCAGGTTTTGCAATTCCTGCGGTGGCAGGGGAAGGTGCCAGGAAGGGAGGGTGGGCTGTTGGGGGACGTGGACCTGACCAGGGAGCCACGGACAGAATGGACTTTGTGGAAAGGGTTGGGGAGGGAAATATATCTCTGGTGGTGGGGTCTGTTTGGAGGTGACGGAAATGTCGGCGGATAATGCGGTTTATGTGAAGGTTTGTAGGGTGGAAGGTGAGGACCAGCGTAGTTCTGTCCTTGTTGCAGTTGGAGGGGTGGGGTCTGAGGGCGGAGGTGCAGGATGATGTGTGTTGGAGCACATCTTTAACCACGTGGGAAGGGAAATTGTGGTTTCTAAAGAAGGAGGGCATCTGGTGTGTTCTGTGGTGGAACTGGTCCTCCTGGGAGAAGATACGGCAGAGTGGAGGAATTGGGAAAACGGGATGGCATTTTTGCAGGAGGTAGGGTGAGAAGAGGTGTAATCCAGGTAGTTGTGGGAGTTGGTGGGTTTGTAAAAATTGTCAGTGTCAAGTCAGTCGTCATTAATGGAGATGGAGAGTTCCAGGAAGGGGAGGGAGGTGTCAGAAAGGGGTGCCCATGGCTACCCCTTTGGTCTGGAGGAAGTGGGAGGATTGGAAGGAGAAATTGTTAAGGGTGAGGACCAGTTCAGCCAAAAGAATGAGTGTGTCAGTGGAAGGGTACTGTTGGGGTAGTCGGGAGAGGAAGAAACAGAGGAATTGGAGGCCCTGGTCATGGCAGATGGAGGTGTAGAGGGATTGGATATCCATGGTGAAGATGAGGCTTTGGAGGTCAGGAAACAGAAGTCTTGGAGGTGGTGGAGGGCGTATGGTGTGTCAAACATATGTGGGGTGCTCCTAGACTAGGGGGAATAGGACAGTATCAGGGTAGGTAGAGATGAGTTCAGTGGGGCAGGAGCATGCTGAGGCAATGGGTTGGCCAGGGTGGGCAGGCTTGTGGATCTTGGGAAGGTGGTAGAATCAGATGGTGTGGGGTTCATAGAACATAGAACATAGAACATAGAAGAATACAGCGCAGTACAGGCCCTTCAGCCCTCGATGTTGCGCCGATCCAAGCCCACCTAACCTACACTAGCCCACTATCCTCCATATGCCTATCCAATGCCCGCTTAAATGCCCATAATGAGGGAGAGTCCACCACTGCTACTGGCAGGGCATTCCACGAACTCACGACTCGCTGAGTAAAGAACCTACCCCTAACATCTGTCTCCATATGTGGCAAAAGATTCTCACTGTCGACCCTATCTAAACCCCTAATCATCTTGTATACCTCTATCAAGTCACCCCTAAACCTTCTTTTCTCCAATGAAAACAACTCCAAGTGTCTCAGCCTTTCCTCATACGATCTTTCTACCATACCAGGCAACATCCTGGTAAACCGCCTCTGCACCCGTTCCAGTGCCTCCACATCCTTCCTATAGTATGGTGACCAAATCTGCACACAATACTCCAGATGCGGCCGCACCAGAGTCTTATACAACTGCAACATGACCTCAGGACTCCGGAACTCAATTCCTCTACCAATAAAAGCCAGTACGCCATATGCCTTCTTCACCGCACTATTTACCTGGGTGGCAACTTTCAAAGATCTGTGTACATGGACACCAAGATCCCTCTGCTCATCCACACTACCAAGTAACCGACCGTTAGCCCAGTACCCCATCTTTTTATTACTCTTACAA
>NC_057712.1:99385690-99434584 GCF_004010195.1 Chiloscyllium plagiosum | reverse complement strand
GAACTATCGAGTCCCCAATTATTATTGCTCTGCTGTTCTCCACCCTTCCCTTCTGAGCAACTGGGACAGGCTCCGTGCCAGAGGCCTGAACCCCATTGCTTACCCCTGGTCAGTCGTTCGCCCCCCCCCACAAGTATCCAAAACTGTATACTTGTTCTTGAGGGGAACGGCCGCAGGGGATCCCTGCACTGGCTGCTTCCTCCCAGTCCCCCTCACTGTCACCCATCTGTCTGCAATCTTTGGAGTTACTACTTCCCTAAAGCTCCGATCTATGACCCCCTCTGCCTCCCGAATGATCCTAAGTTCATCCAACTCCAGCTCCAGTTCCCTAACACGGTCTTGGAGGAGCTGGAGATGGGTGCACTTCCTGCAAGTGTAATCAGCAGGGACGTCCATGGCATCCCTCACCTCAAACATGTTGCAGGAGGAACATTGCACTGCCTTCACTGCCATCCCTCTAAAAGTAACCTTGTTTTTAAAAGAAAAAACTGGGTCTAAAGAATACAACAAGCAAAATGCAGCATTTACCTACTTACCACAACGGGTCTTATTATTTAGGTTAGAGGAGGAGGGCTGGTGGGAGACACTACCTCTGTAGTGCCTCAGGTTCTTCTCCTGTGCGCTTTTAAAGGGGAAAAACAACCTACCCGGCGGCCCCTCTGGTCTTCGTCACTTCCCCCTACTGCTCCCGCTCTTTCTGTGAAGAGAAAAAAAAACACCGCTGCCCGCTACCAGTAAATAATTTTAAAACAAACTGTCTTACCTTAGCTGCTGCTCGCACTCAAAGTGACCGTTGGCGTCGAAGGGTGAGTATTTATACTCACTGCTTTCCTTCCCGGCGGCCCCTCTGGTCTTCGTCACTTCCCCCTGAACTACGAGGTTGGAAGCTGTGGATGGGAGATCTCCTGAGGTGATGAGGTTGTGTATGGTCTAGGAAATGACGGTTTGGTGATGAGGTGTGGGGCCATGGTCGAGGTGGAGATAGGAGGAGGTGTCTTCAAGTTGGCGGCTGGCTTCAGCGGAGTAGAGGTCAGTGCGCCAAACTATCACTGCACCCCCTTTATCTGCTGGTTTGATGGTGAGGTTGGGATTGGTGCAGAGGGAGTGGAGGGCTGCGCGTTGTGAGGGTGAGAGGTTGAGGTGGGGGAGGGGAGTAGGCAGGGTGAGGCAGGTAATATCTCGGCGGCAGTTGGAAATGAAGAGGTCGAGGGCAGGTAGTAGGCCAGCGCGGGGTGTCCAGGCGATGCAGTGTGTTGGAGGCGGGCGAAGGGGTCCTCGGACGGTGGGCGGGAGTCCTGGTTGAAAAAGTAAGCTCGGAGGCGGAGGCGGCGGAAGAAGTGATTGATGTCACGATGCGTATTAAATTCATTGATGCATGGTCGGAGGGGGATAAAGTAAGGCCTTTGCTGAGGACTGATCATTCGTCCTCAGTGAGGGGAAGGTCTGGGGAGATGCTGAAAACTCGGCAGGGCTGTGAGCTAGGACCTGGTATAGGTGTAGAGCTGGGAGTCGGGGCGGAACCTGTAACTGGAGTGGGCGTAGTAGTGGGGGGTTTGGGGTGGAATCATGAGCAGGGGTGGTGTTCCCCTCGGGGTTCTGGAGGGCGGGGATGGTGACAGTGGGATCTGTGGGTGGCGTGTCAGCAGAATGCAGGTGAGTGGCGTTGGTGGGGGCGGAAGTGGTGGCAGACACAGCAGTAGGGGTGACGGAAGTCACTGAGCGTGTGACATCAGCGATGATGTGAGGGGCGGAAGTGATGTCCTTAAAGTAGGAATGTAACTCGCAATAAATTCTAAAAGAAAACTAATCATTTGAATTAAAATTAAATTTTAAGTGTTATGATGCACCCAACTCCTACAGTGCCCATTGGTTGTGGAGTCTTTCTTTAATTTTTTTTTAAAAACAGTCTGTTCTGTGATATTATCACATACCTCGGGAGCAGGTGGAACTTTGACCCAGGTCTCCTGGCTCAGAGGCAGGGACACTACCACTTCACCACATGAACACTTGACATTGTTCTTCTAATCTAAAAGTTTGTTGTACTTACAGTTTTTGATGTTTGAGATGGTGTTGAAATACTGTTTGTTGAGAGTATGAATTCTTCTTATAGTATGGAAGGGGTCCTTTGCAGTTCTGAGAGAGTGTGGCCCTCAGTTGAGGCAGGGCTGACTGTAGGGAGGTTAGGTGCCGGCGCATTGCTGCGAGTGTGGAGCAGAGGATCCTGAAGGAGAACCGTTGCTGGTGGTTTTGAATCTGCAGCCTGTACTGTTTGTCCTGTTCGGATCCAAACTGTGCTGGTTTGAATGCAATCCGGAGTCCATGTGGTATCAGTTGGCTGCGGAGGCAAGCACTGAGGAATCAGATGTGGCTCTGGTAGCCCGCCTGTTTAAGGACATGGTTGAAGAGCTTCAGGGCAGAGGAGATGACCTGGGGGTTGCAGTGAGAGAGACTCACTGAGATTCTTGTGGAGAGAGGAGGAGAACTTCTTCAAGCTGGGCATCCTTGCAAGAGGATTCGCAGTGACGTTAAAATCAACCAGGCAAAAAGTGAGTACCTACTAAACTCATCTCGACCTACCTCGATACTGTCCTATCCCCCCTAGCCCAGGAGCGCTCCCCATACGTTCGACACACCACCCACACCCTCCACCTCCTCCAAGACATCCGTTTCCCCGGCCTCCAATGCCTCATCTTCACCATGGACATCCAATCCCTCTACATCTCCATCTGCCATGGCCAGGGCCTCCAAGCCCTCTATTTCTCCCTCTCCTGACGTCCCCAACAGTACCCCTCCACCGACACTCTCATTCGTTTGGCTGAACTGGTCCTTACCCTTAACAATTCCTCCTTCGAATCTTCTCACTTCCTCCAGACCAAAGGGGTAGCCATGGGCATCCATATGGGCCCCAGCTATGCCTGTCTCTTTGTTGGCTATGTGGAACAGTCCATCTTCCGTAGTTACACTGGCACCACTCCCCACCTCTTCCTCCGCTACATTGATGACTGCATTGGCGCCACCTCGTGCTCCTGCGAGGAGGTTGAGCAGTTCATCATCTTCACCAACACATTCCACCCCAATCTTAAATTCACCTGGACCATCTCTGACACCTCCCTCCCCTTCCTGGACCTCTCCATCTCCAGAAATGACGACTGACTTGACACTGACAAGTTTTACAAACCCACTGACTCCCACAGCTAACTGGATTACACCTCTTCCCACCCTATCTCCTGCAAAAATGCCATCACATATTCCCAATTCCTCCACCGTATCTGCTCCCAGGAGGACCAGTTCCACCACAGAACACATCAGATGGCCTCCTTCTTTAGAAACCGCAATTTCCCTTCCCACGTGATTAAAGATGCCCTCCAACGCATCTTGTCCACATCCCGCACCTCTGCACTCAGACCCCACCCCTCCAACTGTGACAAAGACAGAAATCCCCTGGTCCTCACCTTCCACCGTATCAACCTTCACATAAACCGCATCATCTGCCGACATTTCCGCCACCTCCAAACGGACCCCACCCCCAGGGATATATTTCCCTCCCCACCGCTTTCCGCAAAGACCGTTCTCTCTATGACTCACTGGTCAGGTCCACACCCCCCAACAACCCACCCTCCCCTCCTGGCACCTTCCCCTGCCTCCGCAGGAACTGCAAAACCTGCGCCCACAACTCCTCCCTCACCTCCCTCCAAGGCCACAAAGGAGCCTTCCATATCCATTAAAGTTTCACCTGCACATCCGCCAATATCATTTGTTATATCCGTTGCTCCCGATGCGGTCTCCTCTACATTGGGGAGACTGGACGCCTCCTCGCAGAGCGCTTTAGGGAACATCTCCGGGACACCCGCACCAATCAACCCCACCAACCTGTGGCCCAACAGTTCAACTCCCCCTCCCACTCAGCCGAGGACATACAGGTCCTGGGCCTCCTCCACCGCCGCTCCCTCACCACCCGATGCCTGGAGGAATAGTACCTCATCTTCTGCATCAGAACACTTCAACCCCAGGGCATCAATGTGGACTTCACCAGTTTCCTCATTTCCCCTCCCCCCACCTTACCTCAGTTCCAACCTTCCAGCTCAGCACTGTCCTCATGACCTGTCCTACACGCCAATCTCCCTTCCCACCTAACCACTCCGCCCTCCTCTCTGACCTATCACCTTCATCCCCACCTCCATCCACCTATTGTACTCTTTGTTACCTTCTCCCCACCCCACCCTCCTCCCGTTTATTTCTCCACCCTGGACGCTCCCTGCCTCCATTCCTGATGAAGGGCTTTTCCCTGAAATGTCAATTTTCCTGCTCCTCGGATGCTGCCTGACCTGCTGTGGTTTTCCCGCACCACTCTAATCTTGGACCTGAGGGATTCAGGTTTACATAGAATAATTATTCCTGGAGGGCAGCCCTTTTTTTTTCTCTGTTTGCTATTTGTCACTAAAATTTAAAGATAACTAAAAACAGAAATAATTATCTCTCAAGTTAATTTATCAGGCTCATGAAGAGCAGAAGTCAAATGCAATTTAATCATTTATCACTTCAGTGCAGAAAGGGGAGGAACTCGCAAAGGACATACCTGGAGAGTTGCCCTCACATACCAGCTGGTACATGTTGGCACAAAGCATCGATAGCTTTAGCGCAAGTAACTTCCCTTTGGCTGGAGGGAATAATCAGCTTGGAGAATTAAAATCATTGCACATTAGCTGGAATTTTATGAATTAACCCTGTTAGCACTTATCTTTATCAGCCAGCATATTGGAAATTCAATTCAATTTCTCTGCCAGCTGCGCCTTAGTTGGCAAAAGTCTTGCCTCCAAATTTTTTTTCTGTACAATCTACCCACCTCACAAATGATCATCTTCACAACATTCCTGATGAAGGGCTTTTGCCCGAAACGTCGATTTTAATGCTCCTTGGGTGCTGCCTGAATTGCTGTGCTCTTCCAGCACCACTAATCCAGAATCTGGTTTCCAGCATCTGTAGTCATTGTTTTTACCTTCACAACATTTATATCAATTTTCAGCACCTTACATTCCACTTGGGAACTCTGCAACCTTCTGGGCTTAATATTGAGTTCAACAATTTTAGGGTTTCAGGCCATGTCGTTCTCCCAATCCCCATGCACCAGGCTTTGTCATCATATGGGCTGCTACAAAACACAACCCATTGTCAGCGATTAATAGTGCCCATTAGTAATTATTCATTCGCCCAGACTGACCTTTAACCGTCCTTTGTCTGTCCACCAGCTTTGTTTCTCTCTTTGGGTTCTATCTCCATCTATTGTTTCCTCTCCCCCTTCCTTCTTTTTCCAGGCTACCATCAGTTCTGAGGAAGGGTTGCCTGGTCCAGAAATGTTAACCCTGATTTCTCCCCTCAGATGCTGCCAGATGTGCTGAGCTTTTCCAGCAATTCCTGTTTTTATTTATGACCATTGCAAGGTTCAAATACATCAGTACATACATGAATTGTTTTTGTGTGAGGGGGTGTCATCCCCCTCTGTTGGAACTCTGACTCCAGTAAGGGAGAGAATGGAGAGAAAGAGAGAGGAAACTGGAATTGTAACATATTGTGAGAAACATTTAGAATGGGGGTGGGACATGGGTTGATTTGATGATAAGAAGATTAGAGAAAGAAAGATGAGTATCAATGCTACTTGATACTTCTTTAGACCATAAACAATTAGGCTTGGATTTGAGTCTAGCAATCTCGGCTGACACCTCCGTGCATTACTGAGGGAATGCTGCCACAGAAGCCCTGTCTGCTTTATTAGGAGAACAGAGCTGTCTTTTTGAAGTAGAGCAGTGTCCTGGCCAATATTTATCCCTCAATCGAAAAAAAACCCGTTATCTTTGTCATTATCACATTGCTGTTTATGACAGTTAGCTGCATGCTAATTACTTACTGCATTTCCGACATTGGAGCAGTGTCTATACTTCAAACGCAGTTTGTTGACTGTTGAGCAGCTTGCAACAATTGATGGTTATAAGTAGTGTTGTAGAAATGTAAGCCTTTCTTGTTAACCATATGGGCAAACCTTCCAGTTTCTCCATGATTTGCTCTGCCAAAGCCATTACTGGGAAATTTTGGCAAGAATAACTTCTTTAAAGTGTAACATTTGAATGTGACTTCCTTGTGCTCTGGACCCATTTGGGTCGATTCCTCTTTACTAGGTGTGGCCTTGTTCTGCAACCAAAGAATAAAGTGTGAAGTTTGAATTATCTGAAAAACATACAGTAATAGGCAAGTGCCAGGCTGCAGCTCAGAGCAGCAGTGTTCACACAAACAACAAAGACAGATGGCTGTTTTTAATTTATTTTTATTGCTGGTGGCTCAATATGAATGGAGGGCATGAAGGTTTTGGTATTTTGGGGGGCTGAGTCCGAAGTCAAACGTTCTTGTGAGTCTGTTGCAGAGGCATTTGCTTTTCACTATAATTGATTGTTTGATTCATTGTTGTACCGAGATACAGTGAAAAGTATTATTTTATGTGCTTATACAGCCAGATCGTACCATACAAAGTACATCAGGGTAGCAGAACAGAGTGCAGAATACAATGTTACAACTGCAGAGAGAGAGGGAGAGATCAACATTAATATTTGAGAGATCCATTCAAAAGTCGGATAACAGTGGGGAAGAAGCTGCTCTTGAATCTATTCATACATGTATTCAAACTTTTATATCTTCTGCCCATCAGAAGAGAGTTAAAGAGGGGAACGCAGGCTGGGAGAGGTCTTTGATTGTGTTGGTTGCTTTCCCGAGGCAGCAGCAAGTATAGAGGGGGTCAGTGGATGGAAGGCTGGTTTTTGTAATGGACTGGGCTGTGTGCACAACTCTCTGCAGTTTCCTACAGTCTTGGGGAGAGCAGTTGCCTTGCCACGCTGTGATGCATCCAGTTAGGATGCTTTCTATGGCCCATCTACAAAAATTGCTAAGTGTTCTTTTTCATATTCCCAATTTCCTTAGCCTCCTGAGGAAGTAGAGATGTTGTTGTGCCTTCGAGATTGTTATGTTGAATAGTTCCACAGTTGCCTCAGGTAGTAACTGGAGACCTTTGTAGCCTGACTTGACAAATTAAGGGAACATGGTAGGTCAGCATCAATTTAATCAACTACAGTTTAGTGACTTTTGTGAAAAACGTTTCTCTAATCTTTATGTGTGAGTAAAATCAAAAACATCCAGAGATTCTAATGGGTTTATCAAAACATGAATATATTTACAGAATATGTTTACAAATTTTCTGGCAAAATGGACAGAATTTTTTTAACAAGGAATGATGTTGTTAAAACACAACAGCTGGAGGAAATCACCTTGTTTGTTCATCAGAGACATTGAGTCTTATTCATAATATTCCATCTCATTGCATGTTGACAATATGCTTCATGTACGATGAGTCAAAATGGCAAAACTTATTTCTGTTGTATTTCCTTTAATATACTGATTAAATGCAGTCGCACTAAGGCACCACATGTGGAGAGGAGTTTGACATAATGCTGGCACGCTTTATATTCCCTCAGGCAGTGCAAAGTTTAAGTGTCAACATTTTAGTAAAGGCGTTTGAGATTTGGAGAGTGGGCTCAGATAAGTAGATATTAAGTTGGACTGGGAATTTGGAATTATAACACCTGCATAAAACAACAGCCCTGGAATACATTCTGGTTTCATTACCGAAACAAGATTTGTCAAGTCAGGCTACAAAGGTCCATCTGGTGTAGTAATGTACAGCAAACGCCAACATTATTTCTCACTCTTGTATTTTTGTTTATGTGACAAAAAGGGCTGAATTTTATATCTTCTTGGATAAGACCAAGTTGCTTTGTGTGTTGAGGAGGGTTTCTTGTCCCAAGGCCTAACAATTCCCCTTGCCATATATTACTGAACTCACATTGTTAACTACCTACGCCTTCCTGATGGTATCCCCTCCCTGTTCAATTCCAGCTTCATCTCATCTGTTTCCAAAACAGCTCACCACTCAGCAGATATCCACTGGCATCGATTGTACCCATGCCATCTGTAAAAGGTTGCTGTGCACCTGGACAAGCACTGGCATTCTGAAGCTGTTCTGCTTGGTCAGGGACGTTTTGTCAAGGAGTCTGAGAAGGGGAAAATGGCACCGCAGTTCTCCGACAGTGACTTGGCCAAAGGAGGTGATGCCAAGGAGACCCATCCTCTTCCCGCAGAACAGACGAAGGATGCCAGGGAAGAACCTTGGCAACCTAGGCTGAAGTTGCCACCAAATCAGTACCAACTTAACACTGAGGAGGACTCTCAACAGTGCCAGAAAATGGTTAATGACCTTTTCCATTGTGCCATGGTGTGCCAAATTCCTCTCTGCCACCTCACATTCACTTTATCTCCACCCACCTCTTAGCAAGTCTCAGGCTCTGCCAGTCTCACTATTGCCTGCAACATCTTCCCTCACCACCACAACCGCTCTGCCTGTCTCACTATCTCCACTCTCATCACAGCAAAAGGCAGCTCATAGCAGAGCTGAGAGAACCAGAATGGGTGGGTGGGTGTCTGTCATTCACATCCTCGCTCCATATGAGGACAGGATCCTGGCTCTCACAGGAGGAGACTGCGACCACTCCTTCAGGAATGCCAATATCTCCACGTGCCATCAACTAAGCAAACAACAGACTTCATTCAACTGCAACTGATAATGTGAACTACATTAACCTCACTGTCGCCCCTAATTGGTCATGATGCCTTTTCTCTCATGCCTTGCAGTGAAACCGTCAGCTCTACTCAAAGCCACCTCCTCAAGTTCTGAGGAAGGGAGGACTGAGGCCTCAGAGGAAGCAATGGCAAAGTTGCTTCCTCCACCACCTCAGATACTGACACCTCAGGGGGAATAGTAGGTTTCGAGAATCTGGGAGCACAATCTGGTGAACACTTCACTGTGACAGCTCTGCAATTGGCTGAGGAACAAATGTCAAGGCTGCTAACACTCAGAGGATCGCCGAAGACCAGTTACCTACTCAGCCCCAGATAGGAGAGGAGCCAGTAGTGTCACCTATCAGGGTCTATGTCCATATACATAGGGAAGAACAGGAGCAGCAGGGATGTAGTAGGCAATGGTCCTTATTACCTAGAAGCTGCAGAAGTGCAGAGAGTCATATGACCATCTGGCTGCCTCCATGGACAAGATGGCACACTCAGAGTTTGCTGGAGAGACGGACATGCATGGATTCCATTGCCCTAGCCATTAATCCTCAGCACTGAAGTACTGAAGACATGGTGACAGGGGAACAGAGAAAATGGAGTGCACAATATGAGCCACAAGGAGAGAAGATGGTGCCAGGAGGTACCCAACCAGAGCAGGAATCATACATGGGGCCCTCACATGTCTCTACTTGGGATATCTCTGAGGTGACTTGGCCCTGCACCACCTCCCATGCTTTCCACCCTTCCCCCCCACCACCACCAACGATCATTGGAAGTTCGTGCCAAGGACGGTCAACTTTCCTTTTGCAAAAACACCCCTGACATGTCTGGCCCAAGTGTCTCCAGGGTCACCCAGCAAAACCTCCAAGAGCAAAGGGCTCCAGTGCTGCTCAGTCTCGAGGATGTACTGGGAGGGAGAGGAAGAAGATCATTCAGGGCACTTTGGTCTTATGTGTGACACTGGATTATAATTGGCTTTTCATTTTCACATGAAGGGCACGGAATTACCTCATATCTGGTTGTTAGTGTCTTTGTGTCTTGAGGGGGTGGGTGAGAGGTGGGAATGAGTCAGGTTGGTACTGAATAAGGGCGTCACACTCTTTGTCATGTGTGCCATAATATTCTTTTAAATTCCCTGTGATCTGCAGATGCTGCAGCCCCTCTCTCACAGGTGAATCACTCTGAGGGTGGTTACAGCCATTTTCTCCCCAACTGTGCACTTTTGATTTCCAGCCATTCTGCCAATGGCTTCCAACTTCAGCCTCAATGTGCTATTGAGCCCCCTAATATCCATGTCCTCTTTCCTTGTAGTCCTTCTCTTACATTCCATAATCTTTGCAGCGCCCCCATACCCTGTGTGTGTGTGTGCTGGAATCTGCCCACCTTCCTCCCTCAGTTCTGACCATCTGAGGTGCCACATGCCATGTGTGGTTTTTAGCTATCACTGCCTTGAGGGCCGAGTGTTCCTGCCTGTTGTGGGCGGCACGGTGGCACGGTGGCACAGTGGTTAGCACTGCTGCCTCACAGCGCCAGAGACCCGGGTTCAATTCCCGCCTCAGGCGACTGACTGTGTGGAGTTTACACGTTCTCCCCGTGTCTGCGTGGGTTTCCTCCAGGTGCTCCGGTTTCCTCCCACAGTCCAAAGATGTGCAGGTCAGGTGAATTGGCCATGCTAAATTGCCCGTAGTGTTAGGTAAAGGGGTAAATGTACGGGAATGGGTGGGTTACGCTTCGGCGGGTCGGTGTGGACTTGTTGGGCCAAAGGGCCTGTTTCCACACTGTAAGTAATCTAATCTAATCTGTTGACAAAATCCCCACTCCACGCCATCCAGATGGCATCCCCTCCCCACCCCGCAGGTACTGGTGCCCTCCCGTCACAATTGTCACCCACTTTCCTCCTCCATCGTGCAGATCCCAGTCCCGAAGACTAACTTGCTGAGTCTCGTTTCTGCACCAACAGCCTCCTGTGACCACCAGCTCCCAAATCCCCCCGCTCTCCAACCTCCTTTAACCCTGCTTTCAGATACAAAGGACTGACCTGCAGATTGAGTGACTCACCGGACCAGCTGAGACCCCTGACTGGTGGATGTGCAGGTTCCTGAGCATGTTATCCCTAGACCCGGGCTGGCAGCTGTGGAGTCACAAGACAGAGTGTGACCCACTCAGAGGCACAGAGACCCCCCCCCCCCCCACCCCCGCTCTGACTGAGAACACCCCGAATGGATGCCTGAATGCGATCAATCTCCTGAACTCATATTGGAGGCTTCTCCTGACCTCTTGAGCTGTGCCCTCTCACTGGCAGGTGCCTCCATTGACTTTGGCGAGCATTACTCCCCTGAGACGTTGGGACATCACAGCCTGCTTACTGCACACACAGTGTATTTGCCGCATAACTGAGCAGCAACTAGCTTTGACGAGATCTTTCACATTGGGCAGATGTGAGATTGGCAATGTCAGCAGCATCAAAAAGCCCCATAGACTGAGAACTGCTGAGAACTGCTGAGCAGTAAGACGAGCTGCCTGGTTGTGTGAATGCACTAACTGGCACAGCAAGAAGAAGGGCTTATGCCCGAAACATCGATTCTCCTTCTCCTTTGATGCTGCCTGACCTGCTGCACTTTTCCAGCAACACATTTTTAAACAGCAAGGCAGTACCTGGAACGTGAGAGCATGCAGCTCAGTGCTATGTCAGCAAGTGCGCAGAATACAAGCAAGCCAGCCTGAGATGCACCCCTCTCCCAGCTCTGAGCTGGGTCTCTGTCCAAGCATGTAAAGAGTCCTTGCTGCTGCCTTAATATTAGTGGCTGATGCACGCTCTGTTTCTGAAACAGCCAGCCAGTGTATTAGAGAAGTGCCATGATGGTTGTGAGGGATTGGTAGATGCCAAATGCCAATGTCCATGGGAGGGGGAATATTTGACTGATGCCCGTGGAGTGGGCCCTGAGAGTTGTGCAGGGAGAGGTGGGCGCCGCAGAGAGTGGAGTGCATTATTTCCCCCTCCAACTCTATTTTGATTTAGTCCCTACCCTCCCCTACACTGTTTGATCACACAGCATTGCCCTTTGATGTGAAGGGCACTGCTTGTCACTGGCCACTCAAGTGTTTCCTTTCTTCCTGGTGGTGGAAATTTGAATAAAGATTTGTGCACCTTGAGTCTTTCACTGTGTCTCACACCTGCACACACACACAGCATGGAGCTGGGGGGAAAAATAAGCACTACCGCAGGAAAAAATAAATAAATAAGTAAATAAACAGGAGTGTCAGGGGTTCCGTTCACTCTGAGAGCTGGCGCTTGAGGGGAAAAAAACTAACTCTACCGTTTGTGAAAAGCATTAAAAAAAGCAGCAAGATGTTGACATATCGAGTTAGGCCTCACTAGATTTCTTGTCTGAGTCTGTCGCATAGCTTGCCACTTCCCATGTTATTCAAGCCCCTGTAAGACTCATTCAGGAAAAATACTGGTAATGTGTGCAAACAATGTAAAACATGCAATTGACAATGGAAATTGCCAACAAACCAGAATGTGTAACAAATAATGTCTTTGCACACATGCACAAATTATGGATATAAGTATATATTCCAAGAGTTCAAGCCACAAAGCGTTAACTTTTCAGCAAAGTCTAATGATAGTGAGCTAGAGGTATACTTATCAGAGATGGTAAGAAGGGCCTCCTCTGTTGCCTGTTTGAAAACTAGGCTAAAAAAACAAAATCCAGAAGCAACAATTCTGACAAAGAGTCACTGAACTCAAAATGTTAACTCTGTTCCTCTCACTACAGATGCTGAGAGACTTACTGAGTTTCTCTAGCACTTTCTGCTTTGTTTCAAGCTTCCTGAACACAGCCATATTGGAAACAAGTGCCACATCCATCACTCCCATTTTGGATAAGCAGTGCTCTATGTGGACTAAATAAGAGAGATCACTCACAAACTCTCAGGACTGCTTTGTTCTAACATATATCTCCCTCCATCATCATTTATCCTCACTATGTGCCAATTATTCCATTGAAGGCTATCATGTTTACCCATGTTTACAGCCAACTTTATCTTCTCATGCAGAACCTACAAATAAATATGGAAAAAAGATGAAAGTAGTGCCTTTCATGACATCATGACATAGCAAAGCCCTTCACAGTCAATGAATGATTGGAAGTCACTGATGTGATGTCAGAAACATAACAGTCCATTTGGCAATAGCACGCTCTGAAAAATCACAATGATCAGATATGTTGATTAAAAGATGACCAAGGCACTGAGGACAATTGTGGAATCATTCACATCAAATTGAGAGAACATACCTCATTTTAACATGAAATCATGTGGCATTTCTGACAGTCTGTCAATACTGAACTGTATACAAAATTATATACTTTAGATTCTGGAATGGGATGCCATTGCTCCCCAAACCTTGAATTCCTCACGATCAAATGCCGCCCCTTCTGTCTACCATGGGAATTTACCGCTGTTACACTAACTGCTGTGTGCATGCTGCCATAAGGAAAGGTTGAGGAAGCTCTGGATGTGCTGTACTCCACCACTAACACCCTGGAGAAGGTACACCCCGAGGCCCTGTTTATTGTAACTGGCGACTTCAATCAAGCCAATCTAAGGAAGGTGTTGCCCAAGTACCACCAGAACATTACCTGCCACACTAGGGGCCCAAACATTTTAGACCACTGCTACATCACTTTGAAGGATGCCTATCACTCCATCCCCAGGCCTCATTTCAGGAACTCTGACTATAATGCATGTTTCTTCTCCCAGCTTATAGGCAAAAGCTCAAGCAGGAGACCCCCTTGCAGTCCAGTGCTGGTCTGAGGAGGCAGAGGATCAAGTCCAGTACTGATTGGAATCAGTTGATTGGGCCGTGTTCAAACAGTCCACAGGTACCTTGGACGAGTACGCCACCACCGTCACAGACTTTATCAGCAAGTGTGTGGAGGACTGCATACCTAGGAAGTCAATCTGTGTGTTCCCCAACAGGAAACCCTGAATGAATCAGGACATACAGAACCTGCTTAAAACGAGGTGTGAGGTCCTCAGATCAGGAGACTCACTCAAAAATAAGGAATCCATGTATGACCTTCGCAGAGCCATTAAGACAGCCAAGGACCAATACTGATCCAAACTAGAGTCCCAGACAGAGACTGGGACTGAGTAAGGACTGAGTGACATCACAGATTCTAAAAAGAGATAGTGCAAGATAGCAGATAATGGCACATCCCTCCCAGATCGTCTCAATGCCTTCTATGCTCGCTTTGAGCAGAATTTCGGCGGAGAGGTAACACCTATTCTGACAAGTTCTGACGAACCTGGGAGTGGTTATCCACAATAAGCTTTCTTGGACTCTTCATGTGGATGCACTGCTTACAAAGGCCCAACAACGTCTCTTCTTCCTCAGGCAGCTGAGGAAATTTAGCATGACAGTGAATACCCATGCCAACTTTTATAGGTGCGCCATTCTGTCTGGATGTATCACTACCTGGTAATGGCAACTGTACCATTCAAGATCAGAAACGGTTACAGAGAGTGGTGAACTCAGCCTGGACAATCACAAAGGCCAACCTCCCATCTACCAGGCCTGCTGTTAAGGAATGGCCGCCAGCATTCTCAAAGACCCATCCCACCCTGGCAATGTTTTTCTACAACCCCTACCATTGGGGAGAAGGTACAAAAGCCTGAACACACACACCAGCCGGTTTCGTAACAGTTTCTACCCGGCTGTTGTTAGAGTACTGAATGGATTCACAAACTCGTAACATTCTCCTGTACCTGTGTTTTTGCCGCTGTTTACCTATTATTTAGTTATCTATGCTACTTAACTCTGTGATCTGCCTGTATTGCTCGCAAGACAAAGCTTTTCACTGGGCCTCAGTGACAATAAACTCAATTCAATTCAATTCAATTCAATGTACAAATTGCTGATGCAGACATGAGAGTGTTATCAACTTTTTACACATCCTAATTTGTTGGCAGTTTCCATTATCAACTGCATGTTCTACATTTCTACACTGCCAGTACTTTTCCTTAAAGACAAGACAACCTATTGTGCCAGTGAAGGTTAGTTAGAATAAGCATTTTTTTTACTGTGAGGATTTACATTCAGGAGTATGTCAATAGTTTTACCAATACTGTATATCTGGAAGCACAAAGCTGTGGGATCAAGCCCCAGTCCAGGTCTTAATTCAATATTGCTTATGCCATCTCATTGACAAGACCTCTAAAGGCCCAAGTTCCCTACTTTGGTGGATGTAAACAATCCATAGCTTTATTCAGCAAAAAGTGACTGTGTGTGGAGTTTGCACGTTCTCCCCGTGTCTGCGTGGGTTTCCTCCGTCAGCTCAGGTTTCCTCCCACAGTCCAAAAATGTGCAGGTTAGGTGAGTGGGCATACTAAATTGCCCGTAGTGTCCAGGAATGTGTGGATTAGGTAGATTAGTCAGGGTTAAATGTCGAGTAATAGGGTAGGGGAATGGGTCCAGGTGTTTTGCTCTTCAGAGGTTCAGTGTGGACTTGTTGGGCCAAATGGCCTGTTTCCACACTGTAGGGATTCTATGATTCCATGACTCTAGAGTTGACTAGCCAACACTAGACCCTCTGAGCAGAATGTATCTTAGCAGCCTCCTCACTGGGGGAGTTGCAGCCTATGGAATGGAAAAGTAGGAGCTCGTTGCAGCTTCAGGATAATGTGGTTGCTACAAGATTGAATGTAACTATCTTTCAAAAAGCTTCATGTTAGTCAATCTCCAGTAGTCAAAGACAATTGTTGGGCAGTTAGTTCTGTCATTTTGCAGGCTCATTACCAAAAATATAAAAAGTACGCAGGGCAAAGATAGGCATTCATGGGGAAGGCAAATGGAAAGTTGGTCTTTGTTTCAAATGGAATGGAACATAAAATGAAGGAGGTTTTGTTAAAACTATGTATGGAACTAGTCAGACCACAGCTAGAAAATTGTGAATAGCTTTAGTCCCCTTATCGAAGGAAAGACATACTGGCATTGGAGGCAGTCCAGAGAAGGTTCACTAGGCTAATCCCAGATAGGGAGGGGCTGTCTATCAAGGAGAGGTTGAGTCAATAGTACCTGTACTCATTAGAATTTCAAAGAATGAGATGCGACCTTATTGAAACAGCCAATGTTCTTAGAGGACTTGACAGGGTAGATGTGGAGAGGTTGTTTCCTCTTATGGGGCAGTCTAGAACTAGTGAATATAATCTTACAATAAATATCACACACTTAACACAGAAATGAGAAGAATTTCTTCTCTCAGAGGGTAGTGAATCTGTGGAATTCCTTACCGCAGATAGTGGTTGAGATTGGGTAATTAAGACTATTCAAGGCTCAGGTAGACAAATTTATCATCTGTAAGGGAAACGATAGCTAAGGGGAAAAGACAGAAAGTAGAGTAGAGGATTATCAGATTAGCCATGATCTCACGGAATGGTGGAGCAGATACAATGGGCTAATTGGTCTACTTCTGCTCCTATCTCCTATGGTCTGTAACCTATGGGACATTGGGACTCACTAATAAGGTATGAGTATGAAAATAATCCAATTAAAAAGTTAGAAAGTTAAAAATTTGTAGTTATAACTAGTTAACAGTATTGTGATGATTGTGTATTGTGATCGTGTATTATGAAGAACATATTGTAGTAATCCAAGCACAATACCTTGAAATCTAGTTGAACATTGAAACATCTTGAACTGCCAATATGTAGAGATACATTCTAATTGTAGGTTCTACTGTTGGGTGACCAACAGTAAGCACTATTGTCAAGGAAAATACACTTCATGCATCTTTAAGCATTTTTTGGACAGATAGATTTCTACTTAGGTTCCAAATTTTTGAGACAGAAAATCTTCCTCTAATATGCTTAGATTTGTTTCATATTAAGTGAATAATTGGTAGCAATTATTTTATTCCAATTGAAAACATATTCATGAGTACTGCGAGTATGCACATTATACAGTTCTATAAAAAGTGGAAATACCCACGGTCGATTGTTCGATTCATGCAACCAGATAGATTGCATCTTTAGCCCTGATTTTGTGGCTTACCTGTTAATTTAATAAAGTGAGGAAAATTGCTATGAGGAGATAATTTATTTGGACTACAATAAAAAAATTAAATATTGTAATAAGGGAAATTTCAAGTCTGAAACTCCACTCAAACTGACCTCAGAATAAGTTCAAAAACTATATATGATTCAGTTTTTTGATATCGATTCCATTTCACAGAATATCCTACTGCAGACAAACCATCCATAAAACACTAAAGAAAACTGAATTGCTTTCAATATCTGCGGCAGTAACATTTCAGCTGCATCCCGTTAAAGCTTTTTAGTGGTAAATGAGGTTTTGGAACACAACCACTAGGCAAATGCAAAGAAACAAATCATAAACAAATCATGACATATTGTGGTAAATGAAATCATCTGTCAGAACACTGGAGTAATTATGCAGATTGATCATTTTAAGAACAGGAAATGAACTGCTGTGAGAAGATATTGGATGTTATTTCCCTTGGAGGTAGAAAAATGATATATAAAATGTGAACAAGGTGGATGGTTATCTCTTTGGGAAAACAAGCTTCATTTGCTTTAAAAGCTATTTTTATTGAATTGGTTTGGACCTGTTATAACACACCTCAGTGGTAAGTAGAACTTGAACCTCAGGCCTTCTACCTCAGAGGCAGGTGGCAGACTATATATTGGGACTGAAGTAGTCTGCTATGCTTTATTAATACATATTCGCAATAATATACAATTGGAGGAGGTGGAGTCATAGTACTGTCACTGGATTCAGGTACAGGCTAATGCTGTGGGGACACGGGCTCACATCTTTGCCACAAAAGATGGTAAACTTTGAATTCCATCAACCAATCATAATCTAATGATAACCATGAATTGATTTTTGTAAAATAAAAATCTGAATCACAAATGCTTTTCATGGAAGGAAAACTTCTATCCCTTCCTACATATGATTCCAGATTCACAATGTGGTTGACTCTTAAATATCTTCTGAAATGGCCTAGAAACCCATTCTGTTGTATCCTGTCATGATACATTCTGACAACAGGAATGAAATTGATTTGATTAGACATGATAAAGGAAACACAGCCCTGTCACAGTGTCAACCCTGTGAAGTGGTCTTTACTGAAACTGGGTGGGTGAGGGGTGCACAACACTGGGAGAGCTTCACCACAGTCCAGTCAAGCAGCAGCATCCTAACAGGAGCATACCTGACAAACACTGTCTCAGACACCTTCATCACCAACTCTAACTTACAGCAGGAATGATACTCCAGAGGTGTGGAACCATGGTATTTAGAAGGGAGTTGCTCTGGGGAATCCTCGCCATTCACTCTGGACCCCATGAAGTCTCATAGCATCAAATCATAGGAAACATCCTGCTGATTATTATAAACGGCAACCCATAATCCCACTCTGCTGTGAATCAACTCTGCTCCATTTTGAATACCATTCAGAAGACATGCTGAGGATGGCAAGGACAGGAAATGTACCCTGTGTGGAAACTTCAATGTCTAATTGTAGCATAGAAGCGGCTCTATTGACTGAACTGGCCGAATCAGAATAGACATAGCTGCAAGACTATGTCTGCAGCACGGGGAGAGGTGACCTACAAGAGGGGACAATATGCTTTACGTTAAACTCACCAGTATACCAATCACAGATGCATCTGTCCATGACAATATTGGCAGGAATGACAACATCAGAGTACTTGTGGAGGTGAAGTCCTACCTTCACATTAAGGATGCCCTCTGATGTTTTAGAGTCATAGAGATGTTCAGCATGGAAACAGACCCTTAGGTCCAACCAGTCCATACCGACCAGATATCCCAACCCAATCTAGTCCCACCTGCCAGCACCAGGCCCACACCCCTCCAAATCCTTCCTACTCATATATCCATCCAAATGCCTTTTAATTGTTGCAATTGTACTAGCCTCCACCATTCCAAATACGTACCATCATCTGCATGAAAAAGTTACCCCTTAGATCTCTTTTAGATCTTTCCCCTCTCACCCTAAACCTATGCCCTCAACTTCTGGACTCACCCACCCCGGGGAAAAGACTTTGTCTATTTATCCTATCCATGTCCCTCATGATTTATAAACCTCTATAAGGTCACCCCTCAGCCTCCGATGCTCCAGGGAAAACAGCCCCAGCCTGTTCAGCCTCTCCTTGTAGCTCAAATCCTCCAACCCTGGCAACATCCTTGTAAATCTTTTCTGAACCTTTCAAGTTTCACAACATCTTACCGATAGGAAGGAGACCAGAAATGCATGCAATTTGTGTGCCATTAACACTGGCAACATCCTGCTGAAGGGCTTTTGTCCGAAACGTCAATTTTACTGCTCCTCGGATGCTGTCTGAACTCTGTGCTTTTCCAGCACCACTCTAATCTAGACTCTGGTTTCCAGCATCTGCAGTCATTGTTTTTACCCTGTGCCATAAACACTGTCCTAAGTGAGGCAGATTTCAAGAAGATCTGGTAATGAGATGCTATAAGCCATTGACACAGGCAGAATTTGTTACCCAAGTCAGATTCATATTATAGAAGTGACCAGAGAGAATCTAACTATCACCTCTTAATACTTAGTGGGATTACCATTACTGAATTCCCCACTTATCAACGTCCAGGTGATGATCTCCATTAACGAGAAACTGAACTAGACCAGTGATCTCAATACTGTGTCTACAAGAGCAGGTCAGAGGCTGAGAATTTTGTGGGACTAACTCACATCCTGACTCCCCAAATCCTGTCTGCCATCTATGAAGCACAAGTCAGGGGTATGAGGGACGACAGTACTCCCCACTTGACTGGATGAGTGCAACACCAACAACACTCAAGAAGCTTGACAAAACTTGATTAATATTTCAGCTAACATCTTTAAAATTTACTTCCTCCATGAGTCATGCACAGTGGCTACAATCTACAATATAGACAGCAAACAGGCTTCTGAAACTGCTCCTTTGCCCAGCCTCATCATCTAGAAGGACAAGGGCAGCAGATACATAGGAACATTACCATCTGCAAGTTCCCCTCCAAGCCATTCACCATCCTGACTTGGAAACACATCACCACTTCTCCTGTATCACTGGATCAAAGTCCTGGACCCTCTGTCTAATAGCATTGTCGATGCACTCGCACCACATGGACTACAACAGTTGAAGGAGACAGCTCACTTCCACCCTCTCAAGGGTAACTAGAAATGGGCAATAAATGCTGACCTAGCCAGTGACATTCACATCTTCTGAATGAACTTTAAAAACCAGAGTCAGGGATCCCTTTGCTTTCAATCAGATCCAAGTCTCTTTAAGTTAGAACATTATATTTTACTATGCAGTTACTAATTATAATTTATAAAGGGCACAAGGACTCAAATCATTTTCATTTTTAAATTTAAGAATAATCCAGCCCCAAGGACATCTAACATTAATCCCTTTCTATTCATGGACCAATTGTACTTGCTAACGGTCAAACCCCACAATTTACAGTTCTCATTCTCATCCTCATTCTAAGCCCAGCACCAATCTGTGCTGTTCCCTGACTCAATTTAAACACAGCCTCCAAACTGCTCCACTCTGCAGATCCAGATCTGAGGTCGGTTTGAATGCAGATCCAGCCAAATACTGGACGTCAATTTGAGATGATGATGTGAAAAATACAATCCACTGCCTGCACAGCAATGCACAAAACATGGCCCATAATCACAGCAATAGTCACAGAATCACAGAATTGTTGTGGTGGAGAGGGAGGCTGTGCCTGTCGCTTTCTGAGCATTTTAACTTAGTCCCAATCTCCTGGCTTTTCCCGTAAACCTGCACGTTAATTAGATTTAAGCAATCATCCAATGCCCTTTTGAATGCCTCAGTTGAACCTGCCCCGACCACAATAGCAGGCAGTGTATTCCATAGTTTAACTACTTGCTAGGAGAAAGTGAGGACTGCCGATACTGGAGATCAGAGTCAAGAGTGTGGTGTTGGAAAACCACAGCAGGTCAGGCAGCATCCGAGGAGCAGGAGAATCGATGGTTCAAGCATAGGCCTTTCATCAGGAATAACTACTTGCTGTGCGAAAAGCTTTTTTCCCACTTCACATTTGCTTCTGTAAAATGTTTCAGAAGCGTGCCCCCTGGTACACAATCCATTTATGAGTGGCAATAGTGTCTCTCTATCCATTCTGTCCAGCATCCTAATAATTTTGCAAACGTCTGTTAGATCTCCTCTTAGCCTTCTCCTCTCCAAAGAAAACAGTCTATTCTCATAATTGAGTTGTATTAATCTTGGAACCATTCTTGTAAACACCTTGGCACTCCTTCCAATGCATTCAGATTCTTACAGTGAATTGACAGCCTGTTTATATCTCCCTCCTTATAGGTTCCAGTTGAGAAACTATCTCTTAATTTGCTATTATCCATTGTTGAATAAAGCTCTGATAACTTTATTATAGGAAGACAAATGAGTGAACAAGCATTCACAAGAAGATTGAAATATTTGGTTTTATGGGGTTCAATTCCCTGCTTACAAAAATTCATAGCTTTCGAAAGTGTGCAATCGGGATCCTTGCAGGGAATCCTTGAGGGGGATCCTTGAGGGGGAGGGGGAGCAGCTCCAAGTCGTGGTCCACTAGGCACCAACAGCAAAGGTAGGAAGAGAGATGGGGATTTAAGACAGAAATTCAGGGAGGTGGGGTGGAAACTTAGAGCAACGACAAACAGAGTTGTTATCTCTGGTTTGTTGCCTGTGCCACATGCTAGCGAGGTGAGGAATAGGGAGAGAGAGGAGTTGAACATGTGGCTACAGGGATGGTGCAGGAGGGAGAGTTTTGGATTCGTGAATAATTGGGGGTCTTTCTGGGGTAGGTGGGACCTCTACAAACAGGATGGTCTTCACCTGAATCAGAGGGATACCAATATCATGAGGGAGAAATTTGTTAGTGCTCTTCTGGTGGCTTTTAACTAATTCAACAGGGGAATGGAACATAAATTGTACTTCGGGGAATAGAGGAGGTTGAGGGTAGGGATGTCTGAAATAAGTTTTTAGGGTAACAAGAGGGCTCCAGCAATCAGGATGTTGGTTTGAAGTGTGTCTATTTCAATGTCAGGAGCATCTGGAATAAGGTGGGTGAACTTGCAGCATGGTTGGTACCTGGGATTTCGATGTTGTGGCCATTTCAGAGACATTCCTGTAGAGCAGGGACAGGAATGGTTGTTGCAGCTTCCGGGATTTAGATGTTTCAGTAAGAACAGAGAAGATGGTGAGGGTGTGGCATTGTTAGTCAAGGACAGTATTACGGTTGCAGAAAGGATGTTTGAAGACTCGTCAACTGAGTAGTATGCGCTGAGGTTCGAAACAGGAAAGGAGAGTGTACCCTGTTGGGAGTTTTCTATAAGTCTCCGAATAGTTCCAGAGATTTAGAGGCAAGGATAGCAAATTGATACTTGATAGGAAGGAGAGTGACACAGTAGTTGTTATAGGGGACTTTAACTTCCCAAGTATTCACTGGGAATACTATAGTTCAAGAACTTTAGATGAATCAGTTTTTGTCCATTGTGTACAGCATGGTTTCCTGACACAGTATGTAGACTGGCCAACAAGGGGCGAAGTCAAATTAGGTTTGGTACTGGGTAATTAACCTGGCCAGGTGTTAAATTTGGAGGTAGGTGAGCACTTTGGTGATAGTGATCATAATTCAGTTATGTTTACTTTAGTGATGGAAAGGGATAGGTATACTCCGGAGGGCAAGAGCTACAGCTGGGGGAAAGGCAATTATGATGCGATTAGACAAGATTTAGGATGCATAGGATGGGAAAGAAAACAATTGTGTGTCCTTGATAAGTATGCAGGGAAGAACTTGTCAAGCGCAGGAGTCGTGGTTTACTAAGGACATTGAATCTCTTGTCAAGAGGAAGAAGAAGGTTTATGTTAGGATGAGATGTAAAGGCTCTGTTACGGCAATTGAGAATTGCAAGATAGCCAGGAAAGACCTAAAGAGAGAGCTAAGATGAACGAGGAGTGGACATGAGAAGTTGTTGGCGGATAAGATCAGGGAAAACCTTAAAGCTTTCTATAGTTACATAAGGGATGAAAGGATGACTAGAGTAAGATTAGGGCCAATCAAGGACAGTAGTGGGAGGTTGTGCATGGAGTCAGAGGAGATAAAGGAAGCGCTAAATGCATATTTTTCATAAGTATTCACATTGGAAAAAGACAAAGTTGTTGAGAAGAATACTAAGAAACAGGCTACTAGACTAGATGGGATTGAGGTTCACAAGGAGGAGGTGTTAGAAATTCAGGAAAGTGTGAAAATAGATAAATCTCCTGGGCCAGATGGAATTTATCTTCGGATTCTCTGGGAAGCCAGGAACAAGTTGCTGAGCCATTGGCTTTGATCTTTATGTCGTCATTGTTTACAGAAATAGTGCCAGAACACTGGAAGAAAGCAAATGTTGTCCCCTTGATCAAAAGGGAAGTAGAGACAACCCTGGTAATTATGAACCAGTGAGCCTTACTTCACTTGTGGGCAAAGTGTTGGAGAAGATTATAAGAGATAGGAACAAGTTGATTAGGGATAGTCAGCATGGCTTTGTGAAGGGTAGGTCGTGCCTCACGAATCTTATTGAGTTCTTTGAGAAGGTGGATGAGGGTGAAGCAGTTGACGTGGTGTATATGGATTTCAGTAAGGCATTTGAAAAGGTTCCCCAGGGTAGGCGACTGTACAAAGTGGAATGGGATTGAAGGCGATTTAGCGGTTTGGATCAGAAATTGGCTAGTTGAATAGTTGAGGGTAGTGGTTGATGGGAAATTTTCATCCTGGAGTTCAGTTACTAGTGGTGTACCAAAAGCATCTGTTTTGGGTCCACTGCTGTTTGTCATTTTTATAAACAATGTGGAGAAGGGCATAGAGGGATGTGCTAGTAAATTTGCTGTTAAGAAGGCATATGATGTTTTAGCTTTTATTAGTAGGGGGATTGATTTTTGGAACCAAAACTTTTTGCTGCAGCTGTACAAAACTCTGGTGCAGCCACATTTGGGGTATTGCATGAAGTTCTGATCACCATATTATAGGAAGGATGTGGAAGCTTTGGAAAGGGTTCAGCGGAGATTTACTAAGATATTGCCTGGTATGGAGGGAAAGTCTTACAAGGAAAGGTTGAGGGACTTGAGGTTGTTTTCATATGAGCAAAGAAGGTTAAGAGGTGACTTTATTGAGACATACAAGATAATCAGAGGGTTATATTGAGTGGACAGTGAAAACCCCTTTCCTAGGATGGTGCTGGCTAGCACAAGGGGCATAGCTTCAAACTGAGGGGTGATAAATATAGGACAGATGTCAGAGCTAGTTTCTTTACTCAGAGAGTAACAGGGGCGTGGAACGCACTGCCTGCAACAGCAGTAGACTCGCCACCTTTATGGGCTTTTAAATGGTCGTTGGATAGGCATATGGACGAGAATGGAAAAGTGTAGGTTAGATGGGCTTCAGATTGGTTTCACAGTTCGGCGCAACATCAAGGGCCGAAGGGCCTGTACTCCACTGTAATGATCTATGTTCTATGTTCTATGTTCAATCCACTGGGTGTCAAGAAGAAGAGGGAAACATCTTTCAACATAATATGTCTCGTCAGAGAGATCCAATATCCCATCACTAAAAATGAATGACACAACAGCTAAGATGGGCCTCAACAGGGGTCTTAAACAAGGTTTGTATGTGACTTAAAACAATATTTTTGCCTCCAGAAAGAAAGCCACTTCTCTTTATCTGAAAGATTTTGTGGAAGATGCATTTGTTCTTTCAAAACGAGAAGCTAGTCTTTACCTACTGGACATGCATACTTAAAGCTTGCGTGTAAAAAGCTATTTTCCATGCACAATATAATTTATTAAAAATAAGCTGGATAGAAATAACATCATTTGTTTCACAACTGGATCCTATCTCTATGTAAAATGTAAAACCCAAATAATAAACTAAACTGTGCCAGAAGAAAAGCTGTGATGCATTATCGTCGACAGTTTTAAAGCACCCACTGTAGTATATCTCATCAGGACATAACTGTTGCCAAAACAAATGATGGAAAAGAACATTTAAAAAAATTGCTACAGAACTCTTACTTAACCTCTCATCTCCCACACACTAGTTATAATGTGGAGAACAGCAAAACACAGGTTCCCATGAAAACTTATTGATCTTAGCCAGAAAGTAGTTCAGCCAACCAGACAAGGCAAATCCTTAGTGAAGCATGAATCAGGCTTCTTACCTCAGTCTCTCTTTCTTGCTGGAAGGTTCATCCAGATATGGAATTAGGACAGAATCCGAAGAGTAACCCACCCAGACCTATTCCCCCACTCATACACATATCCAATAGTTTGACAACAGCACAGTCAAGACTCAGACCACAGTGATTCGCGCCAGTTGTATTGTACTTCATGAATAAGTCAGTCCATTTAAAAGGTGAATTTAGGAGGAAAATAATAAATTTGCCATTGATTCAGATTTTGATGGAAAGGTTAAACTTTTTATAGCTCATGGTTTGCCTTGATGTTTCTTCATTCTAAGTCTCTGGAGGTACAAGCTGCTAATGGCACATAGAAGGCAATGGGGCATCGGGGACCTGGGAAGACAATGAAATGTATGTATTTAATCAATGCATGAACACAAATAATGCATTGAGAAAGAGACAGGAACGAGGCAAAGAGAAATCGGATGAATTAATTTCAAATCAAGTACAGGAAGAACAGCAGAGAGAATGAAAGATTTTATTGAGAGAGACAAAAAAAGTTTAAAATATAAAGGATTAAATTTTATCCATCTCAAGCCATAATTTGCTACCTGACTGAATGAAACTCCATAATTTAAATTGCTCCATTTCCAGATTAACAAGTCTAAGTGGTATTGCAAATGCAAATTTCATAGAAAAGAATCATAGGGTTATACAGCATGGAAACAGACTCTTCGGCCCAACTTGTCCATGTCAACCAGATATCCTAAATTAATCTGGACTCATTTACCAGCATTTAGCCCGTATCCCTCTAAACCTTTCCTATTAATTTAACCATTCAGATCCCTTTTAAATGTTGTAATCAGTCCAGCCTCCATACATCTGCACAGTGATTTGCACTGTTGCCTTGCAGCACCAGGGACCCGGGTGCGGTTCCAGCTTTGGGCCACTGTCTGTGTAGAGTTTATACATACTTACTATATCTATGTGGGTTTCCTCCGGGTACTCCAGTTTCTTCCCACAGTCCAAAGATGTGCAATTCAGGTGAATCGGCCATGCTAAATTGCCCATAGTGATATGTGTATGAGTGGGGGAATAGGTCTGGGTGGATTACTCTTCGGAGGGTTGGTGTGGACTTGTTGGGCTGAAGGGCCTGTTTCCGCACTGTAGGGAATCTAATCTAATCATCCTCTGGCAGCTCATTCTATACATGCACCACATTCTGAGTGAAAACATTGCCCTGAGGTTTCTTTTAAATCTTTCTCCTTTCACCTTAAACCTATGCCCTCTAGTTTTGGACTCCCTAACCTGGGGAAAAGACCTTGTCTATTTACTCTATCTACGCCCTTCATGATTTTATAAACCTCTATAAGGACAACCTCAACCTTCGACACTCCAGGGAAAACAGCTCCATCCTATACAGCCTTATGGTGCAGGTGTACATGTTGTTAAATAATATCCAAACTTTCTGTAGCAAGTCTAATTGGTATTTTTTGTGCTACTGCAGACATTTCTTGAAACTTATAGAAGATAGCACAGTAGTGCAAACTGGCAAGCAATGGTAAAAAGTGAATTCACTTGCATTTTTATCTTTTAGCACACTGCTAAACAATTGATTTTAATAATGGTGAGTGTCATTAAAAATGCCATTATTTTGACCACAAAATTTGGGTCACTTCCTTTTATTGTTGCAGTGTTGTATTGTTGTCCCTATCCATCTCTCAAGACATCAACAATGTCAATTCTGTTGTTTGTTTCTACATAAGGCGAAGATTTGTGTTTTTCACCCCACAACGTCTGTTTTCTTTTCCTCTGGCTGTATGGAGTTTACAATTCTTTCAGTATGCTATGGTTGGGTCTCAATGGGTGAGGATAAGTTAGATAATTAATAGTTTGAGCATCTTGGACAGAAATTATTAAATTAAAACAAAATTGTTTTGTTTGAAATTCTATCTTTTGCCACATTTTGCAAATGCAAAATCCAGACATGTAGAAAAAGGGAGAACAACATTTTACATTGTTCCTCATAACAGCCCATGGTGTTGGAAGTAGTACATTGGCATGGATAGAGAATTAGCTGAGGGGCAGGAAACAGTGAGTGAAGATATGGGTTTTGTTTTCAGATTGGCAATCTGAAACTAGTGGGGTTCCACAGTGATCAGGGCTAGGACTGCAACTGTAACAATATATATTGTTGACTTGAAGAAAGGAAGTGAATGTATTGTTGCCAAATTTGAAGGCGACATAAAAATAGGTGGAAAGGCAAGTTGCAAGAAAGACACAGTTTACGTGAGATGTTGATAGATTAAGTCAGTGGGCAAAAAGTATCTCAAATGGAGTATAATGTGGGAAAATGTAAAGTTGTTCATTTTGGAGAGGAGTATTAGCACAGTGGTTAGCACTGCTGCCTCACAGGTCCAGAGACCCGGGTTCAATTCCCGACTCAGGCGACTGACTGTGTGGAGTTTGCACATTCTCCCCGTGTCTGCGTGGGTTTCCTCCGGGTGCTCCGGTTTTTTTGGAGAGGAGTATTATTTAAATGGAGAAAAACTGCAGAAAGCTGCAACATAAAGGTACTTGCGGGGGGGAGTCATGCACGAAACACAGAGAGCCAGCATACAGGTGCAGCAGGTAAACAGGAAGTCTAATGGAATGTTGGCCCTTATTTCAAGGGGATTGGAGTATAACAGCAGGGACATCTCACTGCAACTTTCCAAGGTGCTGGTGAGACCACACACAAACACAGAAATTGCTGGAAAAGCTCAGCAGGTCTGGCAGTGTCTGTGGAGAGGAATCAGAGGGCGGCACAATGGCACAGTGGTTAGCACTGCTGCCTCACAGCGCCAGAGATCCGGGTTCAATTCCCACCTCAGGCAACTGACTGTGTGGAGTTTGCACATTCTCCCCGTGTCTGTGTGGGTTTCCTCCAGGTGCTCCGGTTTCCTCCCACAGTCCAAAAATGTGCAGGTTAGGTGAATTGACCATGCTAAATTGCCCGTAGTGTTAGATGCAGGGGTAAATGTAGGGGAATGGGTCTGGGTGGGTGTGCTTCGGCGGTTCGGTGTGGACTTGTTGGGCAAAAGGGCCTGTTTCCAGATTACTGTAAGTAATCTAATCTAATCTTAATGTTTGAGGTCGAGTGACACCTCTGCAAAATTGGTGAGACCTCATCTGTTCCACTTATTTAAGGGAATATATTATATCATAGGAGGCAGTTCAGAGAAGGTTCACAAGGATGATCCTTAGTATGGAAAGTATTGTCTAATGAGCAAAGATTAAATAGTTGGAACTCAATTCACTGGAATTTAAAAAATGAAAGGTGATTTCATTGAAATATGTAGGATTTTTAATGGGCTTGGCAGGGTAAATACTGAGTGAACATTTTCCCTCACGAGAAAGTCTCGGATCAGAGGGCACAGTTTCAGCATAAAGGGTACTAAGGCTTAGATGAGGAGGATTTTCTTTCCTCAGAGGGTTGAGAGTCTTTGGAACTTCTTGCCTTTGAGCTGTGGGGGTGGAGTCTTTGTGTATATTTATGGTTGAGATAGATCCTTAATCAGTAGAGGAATCAAAGGTTACGGGGAAAACACAGCAAATTGGCCATGATGAACTTTGGATCAGCCATGTTCTTATTGAGTGGTGCAGCAGGCTCAAAAGGGCTGAACAGTCTACTCCTGTTCCTATTTCTTATGGTCTTATCACTGTAAAAATGAATGATCTTTGCACCAACACTGTATATAATACCCTGAGATTTTCATTCCAAGGTGAATGTACAATTTTCCTCATTCGTGGGAAGACAGATGCTACAAAGCAATCTCTATGGGGGTTCAAGGATCTGTGTAAGACAAAGCTTAACTTCTAAACCAATCAGATTAAAGAATCGTGACTGAAACAGAAAGCGTACATTAAAATATTTAATTCAATGTAAAATCAGCTAAAGAAAGAAAGATTCATCAATTAAAGATGGTGCGAAGAGTTAGAAAAGTAAAGAGAGAGTAAAAGCCAAAGAAAATATTTTTTCAACTTGCTAAAAATTACTAAGGTTAGAAGGAACAAGAAGCCACATATATAAAAAAAATCAGTGCCAGTATAGTTGCATGGCAGTAAATGAAACCGATCAGACATTGAAACATTCCCCTTACACATGATGTGACAAATGGAATTCCAATGTGCAAATACAGGAGCTTCATGGGTTTACTATCAGCGACCTTAATGAGGTATTGGTATAGTGAAGCTTATGGATGAGCAGGAAAATTGGACATCAACTCCCTGATTTCCACATCCATCTGCACTGATGTAGATCCTGAGAGTTGCTGTGTGTGTTAATTTTGGGTGAAATATGAACTTTGGTAGGAGAGGGGCAAAGTAGCAGAATGAGGTATCGAAGAGAAGATAGTGATGTTTATGCTGGAAGAATTGGTCTTCTTCCTACATTGTTTGACATTCCTCTCATGGCTGAGACTGCACTGACTGGATGGCAAGCTCGGACCAGGTTGCCAAGGGTCACTCTTGCGGCCTCTGCTTTGGTAGAAGAGAACGTTCTTCCTTTGCACCATCCCACCCAGCAGGACCTTCAGGTCCCTGTCTGCAAACTGGAGCGCCAATCTTTTCTGGTCTGCCATGTCTTGGCAAATGTCAGGAACCATGCAGGTCAGCTGTGGAGACTACAGTTCTGGTCCAGTTCTGGGCCTGTCAAAGATGGCACCATGTTTGGGGTGCCAGTCCATTCTGGGATATCTGGTTGTGGTGAGATGTTCCAGTCTCGGCAAGTGGTGGACAAGAGATAGAATCTGGTTAGAGGGGGCACTCTGGGGCTGGTATGTAATCAATGAGGTGAATCTGGTAAATTTTGTTGAAAAACACTCACTAGGTCAGGCAGAGAAAAGAACTCTATATAACCCAATGAAACTGACTCTTAGCCAAGAAAAATACAAAGTTCAGCTCATTCTCACCATATTTCCTGTGCAAAATCCAAGCCACTGTTCCAGAATCCTGAGTAAAAAAAGTTGTGAAGAAACTTTGCAAGTCCCATCTAGTCAGTAAAGAATTTCCATGAATTAGATACACCCAGTGACAACATGTGCATTTAAACATACTATCTGCAGAGAATAGTCAAACTTCTCTCATGCAAAATACACTCCTGGCTAACCAATCGCTTCCCACTGTTCCTTTCCTGCTTTTAGAATGTCCTTAAAAGACTTCAGCTGATGCATGATTTTAGCTCTTTTGATCATAATTTCTATTTGTTTCCTTAACTCTCTAATTCAAGATTGGTTTGGTGTTTTACTGTAAATTCTGAAGTGTCCCTCTGCACATGAAGAGTGTTATAAAAATTCAAATGCTAGCATGTGAGAGATATCCCTTCTGTTGTTAATAAATGTATCTTATTGCCTCAAAGAAATGTTGAGTGTAAACATTTGAAGAATATTTGGAAACAACTTGGGTCCATCTCCACAAAATGAAACACAAATGTATTACATGGATCTTAATACAGATCTCAATAATCAACAAAATAGATTAGCAGATTTGGAGAACACTCTAATATTTATACACTAACATGTCATAATCTTCAAAGCACATTTCCCCAGAAGCAAGGAGTCTCACAGTTAAACATTAAGTTATTCTGTCTCAGAGGCAACCTCTTGAACAACCTGCATATCTGGCCAAATCTATTTGGCCTGGTTGACTAATTTGTAACGCTACTCCCTTCAACTTGGCTGCAAAGAACATTGTTGCAATGCATTGTGTAATAGCCAATGCATTGGTCGACAGCCATCTGGAGGCAATCAAATAGTTCACTGCCATCGGGACAAAAGATTTAAATCCTTTCCCTGTCTGTCTAACTTGACCGAGGCTGACCAGGTTCACATAACATACAAATGTGTAATTACTCATCAGCTGGTAATTTCTGCATAGTCCCATTGATGTTCCTTTACTGAAAATCACTCAATGGAGTGATGGAGGCCATAGTGGTGGAAAATAGTATGTGAGAGGAGGGAGCCAATGTCAGGCAGCATTTGCATGTTGAAGATTGATAGAGGTGTGTCTGCTTTCTCCGACAGATGTGTTAGGAGAGTGAGGAAGTGGAATCATGTTTTTGGAGTCCTCAAATACATGGAGGTATCTCACATTTCTGACTGTAGTATCATTGTGGTCAGGAATGTCCACAATCTTCTGATACCGCCTCACTCACTGCAAGCAATTAATCTTGCACTGTACAAGAATTCTGTAAATCCGTGTCAAGTAGCATGGGGAGGACAGGTGTGTGTGTGTGTGTGTTGGTGTGAGAGTGTGTGTGTTGGTGTGTATGTGTGTTGGTGTGTCTCTACACGTACACACGCACAAACGATGGTTACGGAAATATTTGTAGAGCTTAAGACTGTTTTGACCAGTCTGGGGCAGACGGACTAGGTCAAAGGCATTTTGAATTTGATAAGAGTCTAGAAGTCATAATGACATTATTTGACAGGTTCAATGAACCAGCTGGTATTTTCTGCTCTTTCTTATTCTATTTTCATGTGCATAAAATTAATAAAATTCATAGTGGTCACATGTTGCATTTGTCTAGTTCAGATGTGCTCCACCTCCTTGCTAGTTGGATTGGGTTGAATGTACTCATGATCAGAAATACATCAGCTACCATTAATGAAGGTGAGCGATGAAATATCTCTCACTGATGTAATGAGATAGGTGGTTGCAGGGCATGCATTTATAGAATGAATGAAAGCTTGGGTCATTGAAAGAAAATAAGTGAACCCAAAACAGGATAATCTGAAGTTGAGAACAGAACTAGGAGACCTCGCTTCAGACAGCACTGCCTCATACTTTGTTTGACACATACTTCATAGAATCATAGAATCCTAAAGTGTGAAGGCAGGCCATTCAGCCCATCAAGTCCACACCAATCCTCCAAACAGAATCCCACCCTGGCCTACCCTCCCTACCCTATAACCTTGCATTTCCCATGGCTAATCCACTTCACCTACACATCCCTGGACACTATGGGCAATTCAACACAGCCAATTACCTAATCTGCATATCTTTGGACTGTGAGAGGTAATACATGCAGACAGGGAGAATGTGCAAACTCCACACAGACAGTTACTCAAGGCTGCTATCAAACTTGGATCCCTGGCACCAGTGTTAACCACTGAGCCACCGTGCTGCCCAAATCATATTATTGTATAGTATTTTCTCCTCTCTTCAGCTCAACCTTTGAGGTCTTAAACTTTATACCTTAAAAAAAATTAATCACTGATCGCGTTGATAACATGGCCATAGTCGTCAGATTCATGTAATTTCCAAGGAAATATATTAAAGCTCTTGAAGTAGCAAAAATATAGGGTCAGGCAACATGTAAAATTTCTTAAAATTATGAAAGGATGTTTTAGATGAACTAACAGCAAATTATGTGCCAAAACTTCATCAGGTAGTCCACACAATAGGGAAATCACAGTGTAGAGTAAGTCCTTCAAATTAAAACCTCTCTTCATCATAAATTCAATAATCATTGGAATTCCCTTCCACGTTGAGCAATGGAGGTCAAGTTATTAAATATACTCAAGATTGAGTTGGATAGATTAATTTATGACAAGGCAGTTAAGGATTGGGTTGGGACACAGGATGAAGATAGGAGAGTGGAGTTAAGGCCATAATCAGATTGGCCATTGTATTGTTTAATTGTCGAGCCCGCATAAGGGGCCAAATGCCTATTCTGTCTATTTCTTATGTTTTGTAAAATATTGCCTTGCGATAGGTTATACTTAATTTTGACACCGAGTGGCTAGAAGACCAAGGTAGAAACAGGAGTAACAGGAGCCCTACAAGTCTGTTCCACCATTCTAGGCTATGGTTGATTATTTGCTTCAACACCATTTTCCTGTACTATCCCTATATCTCCTGATGTCATTAGTATATAGAAATCTATCAATCTTTTCCTTGACCACACTCAATGAGTGAACTTTTACAGCCCGCTGGGATACAGAATTCCAAAGATTCACTACTCTCGAATAGAAGAAATTCCCCTCACCTCAGTGCTAAATAGCATGCCTCTTTTTCAGATCATGTCTCCTGTTTCCAAACCCTTTGGCAAGGAGAAACATCTTTTCTGCATGTCACTTGTCCACCACTTTAGAAATATAAGTCTCTATAAGATTACCTTTCATTCTTCAAAATTCTAGAAAATAAAGACCCAGTCGCCTTAAATCTTCTTGACAGATCATTCCTGCCATCCCAGGAATTAGGCTAGTGAACTGTCGCTGCACTCTTTCCATGGCAAAAACATGTTCCTTTTCCCACCACACAAATTGCTCATCTTGATCACATGTATATCTTACATATCTGAAAGGTACTGTCATGGTGTCACACTCCATCTTCTACTAGGATTGAATTTTTTGATGATTTCAATGGTATTTTTAAAATGGGTGCTTTTTTGTTTGGTTTTAGGGTTACACCTGTAAACTTGGATTCAAGACACACTATTGGAGGAGAAGGCAAAGTCAAGGACTGTCTCCAGGCTAAAACCTCTGAAGAAATCTACTTATTGTGTTGTTAACTCTCTTTACAAACGTGCATAGTAATCTGAGATATACCAGGTTTTGGTGTTACATTGCTAAAAGACTGCATTTGCTTCTCTTTTCACTCTTAATTTAATCTATTTCCTATCGATTTTCCATCTTTGATTAATCTGGCCTGCTCTGCCCATCTGGTGCTATTTATACCCATGGAAGCAGCTCCATGCTCATGAAGTTATCTATAAACTCTCTTAGGAGTTGGCTTCTGCTATTGAAGTGTGATCTGGATCGTGTCTTATTTATCACTAAAATGAAATATTGATCAAACACTGTTATGAAATGTTGAATATAATCTGTTTCTCATTGGTCCATTGTCTATGTGATACATGATCTGATGTCATGAGTGAATGAATGAATGATTTATTGTCACATATATCTTAGGAGATACAGTGTAAAGTGTTCTGTCGCCACAATACGGCACCATTTTGAGGTACAAAAGAATGAGAAGAGAGTACTTAACTAGAGTTCATCTTCTGGGGTCCCAAACACAGCTCCAGGACTTTTGCAAGATCTACACTCTGGCCCTCATGCTGCTAGGAGTCTCTGTTCCTTCATCACTGTAGTCAACAACTTGCTGCCAACTCCATAAAGTCCACACATCGGGCTTACGAAGCCAGTAGTCACTGGTCCAGTCATCACCGTTCCAACATTTCTGTGGCGTCAGGAGGATGAAGAAAAGAAAAAAGACGAAAAGGAAAGAAAGCAAGGATGCGGCCGGCCTTGAACGGAAGATCAAAGATCCAAAGACAAGAACCTACAACTGCCTGGTTTTGAGATAAGAAGTGTTGCTTTGTAATTCTTCACGGGGAGTTTTATCGGACCAGTATTATAGAAGGGAAGGTAAGAGATAGGTTAGAGAAAGAAATTGTAAATACTGGTTAGTTAATTATTCTCTGTTATACTTTAACGTTGTTAATTTTTTACTTTACATAGTTCTTGGCCACTCGAAATTTTACAGATTACTGCATGGGATAAATCTTTCTGTGTTGCTAGTTTTAAATTAAGCAGGAGAGTTTACCCATGTCGTAACAGTTTGGGGGATCAGGTCTGTGATTTGAACTGGTTTTGACAGATTTGAATAGATTTGGAGGTACAAAAAATCCCAGCAGAGTTAAACACTTGCAGGTTCATGTCCTAGATCTTTAAATAAAACGCCAGGGAGACAATTAGCTTAATTTTGATGATGTGTGTTTGCTTAAATTAAAAGTGAGAGAAACGGCTCTTAAAATTGCTAAAGAAGTTCTGGGATTTGAAGATGATTCTCAAATTTGCCAAGAAAGTTTTAAAGGAAAGAAAAAGGACATATTTTTAGAATTAGCAAATAAGTTAGATTTGGGTTTAACCAAGGACAAAAGTAAAGCTGAAATTACAAGGGAGTTACTCAAACACTTAGGTGTGTCAGAAAAACAGACAAGTTCAGGAGAGGTAGAAAACCTTAAATTACAGTTGAGGCAAGTGGAGTTAGAAGATAAACAAAGGGAGAGAGAAAGGGAAAGAGAGAGAGAAGAAAAAGAGAGAAAGAAACAGAGAGAAAAGGATCTTGGCTGAGCAAAGAGAGAGAGAATAAAAAGAGAGAGAAAGAGAGAGAGAATTTGAACTTGAGAAGTTGCAACTTAGTTAGCATGTCAGGTTGCCAGGATGGAGATTAAAACAGAAGGTAGTTATTTATATATATATAAATATGTCAAAACTCTGCCACATTTTGATGGGAAATATATTGAAGCTTTCTTAATTTCTTTTGAAAAATTGGCTAGGCAGATGGAGTAGTCTGAGGATTTATGGGTGATGTTAGTTCAGACTAAATTAGTAGGCAGAGCTAGTGAGGTATTTGCCGTACTGTCAGATGAGGTGTCAAGAGATTATGAAGAGGTTAAACAGGCTATTTTAAGTACTTATGAATTGGTACCAGAAGCATATAGACAGCGGTTCAGAAACACAAAATAGGAACCACGTCAGACTTATGTTGAGTTCGTAAGAATTAAACATTGTCATTTTGATCGATAGGTGTGTGCTTTGAAAACAGATCGGGCATTTGAGGCTCTAAGAGAGATTATTCTGCTGGGGGAGTTTAAAAACTTACTTCCCGAGATGGTAAGAATTCATGTGGAAAAACAGAAAGTTCAGAAAGTGAGGAGGGGAGCAGAATTGGCAGATGAGTACGTGCTGATGCATAAGACAAGCTTCTGGCTAGAAGTTGGGAGAAGGGTAGATCCTAAACTACTAAAGCAAGAGTCGAGAATACTGGTAAGAGTTTACCACAGGTGAGAGAAGAAGCCCAAGAGGGTGCAAATGAGGCGAAAAGCCTCAGGTATTTTCACTGTAATGGAGTGGGCCACAGAAAATGATAGTGTCGGTGGTTTCATAAGGGCACTGGGAAAAAGTGTTTTCATTCCAGAAGGTGGGACACATAAAGTCACAGTGCTGGCCGTTAAAGAAAGACACTGTGGGAAAAGATGTGGTAAAAGAAGCTATCTAGTGGCATTAATGAAGATTGTAAAGGAGACCCCAAGAAAAGCCGAGAAGCTGCAGGAGAGTGCACAGCCTAAGCAGGGGCTGGGTATGGAGTTAGTACCTGATGTTTACAAAGAATTTACTTCTGTGGGTAAAGTTTACTCAGAAAGAACAGAGGGAGAAGACCAAGAAATTATAATTTTGAGAGACACTAAATCTAACCAATCACTGATAGTAAGGCATGAGCGAATATGCACTCTTTCTGATCCGTTACCTGAGAATGTGGTAATTAGTGGGATAGAGGGACAGAAATTTAGCATTCCCCTATGTAAGATTAGGTTGGAGTGCCAACTCAAGACTGGAGAAGTTACAACTGGACAGATTGACAAGAGTGTCAGTTCCAGGAATTCAGCTTGTTCTTGGAAATGATTTGGCAGGATCCAAGATGGGAGTGACACCCCTTGTTGTGGAGAGGCCCAAGGAAGACCAAGAAACTGAGGAGTTAAAACAGAAATATCGTGGTATTTTCCCAGACTGTATAGTAACCATATCCCACTATCATAAGTCACAGCACAAAGTGAAAAGTAAAGAGAAAGATGAAGGATTTGAGATTCAGTTAGTAGATACCCTGTCTGATGTCTTGGTGCAGGAAAAACCTGAACAGGCAGAGGGTCAGACAGAAGCTTTTAGTCCTGAAAGGCTAAGAGACTTGCAACAGCAAGACAAGATGATAAAAGATATACATGTGGATGTCTACTCTGAAAAGGAGGCAAAGAATATTCCAGAGGGATATTATCTGAAAGATAGAATGCTCAGATGGAAATGGAGAGCATGGCAGGTTACTGCAGAGGAGAAATGGGCCGAAGTGCACCAGATTGTGTTGCCGGTAGACAGGAAGAGTTATGAGCAGCATATGAACTACCTGTAGGAAGTCACCTAGGGGTATGAAAGACTCAGGCTAAGGTACAAAAAATTTTTATTGTCCTATGATGCAACAAGGATGTGGTTAACTTTTGCCATACATGTCATACATGCTAAATAGTAGGTAAGCCACAGGCGGAAATAAAACCAGCACCGTTGTTGCCAATTCCCACATTTGAAGAACCTTTCATGCGGACTATAATTGATTGTGTAGGTCCCCTCCCGAGAACTAAAAGTGGGAATCAGTACTTGTTAACCACAATGGATGTGTCTACCAGATTTCCAGAGGCAATTCCATTATGAAGTATCAAGGTAAAAAGGGTAATCAAAGAATTAGTAGCTTTCTTCACATAGTACAAGCTACCAGAGGGATTCAGTCTGACCAAGAGTCAAATTTTACTGCTAGGCTGTTTAAGGAGGTTATGGATAGCTGAGGTATACAGCACTTTAAATCCAATGCATATCATCCTGAATCCCAGGGAGCTTTAGAAAGGTGGCATCAGACCTGTCAGGATTTCCCGAATGATTGGGATAAAGGTATCCCATTCATATTGTTTACCATTAGAGATGCCCCAAATGAATCTACTCAGTTTACTTCCTTTGAGTTAATATTCGGTCATGAAGTGAGAGACCCTTTGATATTAAAGAAAAATTGACAGCATCAAAGTCGGAGATCTCACACTTAGATTATGTATTGGAGGTGAGGGAGAGATTAAATCGAGTAGGTGAATTAGCTAAACATAACTGAACATCTTTCAGCTCTGCATCCAGTTCCCTGAGGTTTGTCTCCTACTTTGATCTCCCTGGCTATCTGTCACCACTACTTTCTTGGCATGTATCTGGCATTCTATGGAAAAAAAAATCCCAACTCCTCTGTCTCATTCCCTCAGCAAAGCCTGCAGTCCAGTATACAAAGATCTTGAAGTCTGCTTTCTCTATTCTTCTGCCTATCACAGATCAGAATCAGTTGTAGGATAATTTGCAGCATCTCCATCAGCCACATTGCATCTCACTATGTTGCAAGTTAACTCTGCGCTGCTTGTCTCTCAGCTAGGAATCCCTTAGTGAGGAATGCTGCTACTTAGCAGTGCAGTTGGTGCTGGCTACAAACAGGAAAGTCAGCAAGAAGCCAGCACCATGTTGAGTGAACAGAGTTTACTCACACCTCCTTGCCCATTTTCAGGGCTATCAAGTTTATGGGTCCATTTCAATTATATAAACTTATATGGTTTAATTAACAGAAGAATTGTTCTTCCCTAGAATTCATAGAGTCATAGAGTTATACAGAATGAAAACAGACCCTTTGGTCCAACTCGTCCCTGCTGACCAGAATAAATCTAGTCCCATTTTCCAGCATTTGGCCCATATCCCTCTAAACTCTTCCAAACAGATGCCTTTTAAATGTTGCCATTGCACTAGCCTCCACTACTTCCTCTGGCAGATCACGCCATACACGTACCACACTCTGTGTGAAAGAGTTGTCCGTTAGGTCCCTTTTAAATCTTTTCCCCTCTCACCTTAAACTTATGGCTTCTAGTTTTGAACTCTCCCACCCTGGGGAAACAACCTTGACTGTTCATCGTATCCATGCCCCTCATGATTTTATAAACCTCTATAAGGTGACCCCTCAGCTTCCGAAGCTCCAGGGAAAACAGCCCCAGCCTATTCTGCCTCTTCCTATAGCTCAAGCCCTCCAACCCTGGTAACATCCTTGTAAATATTCAAGTTTCATAGCATCTTTCCTGTAGTAGGAAGGCCAGAGTTGCAGCCACAACATGATCTCCCAACTCCCATAACTCAATGCTCTAACCGATAAAGGAAAGCATACCCATCACCTTCTTCACTTTCCTGTCTGCCTGAGACTCCACATTCAAGGAGCTATGAACCTGTATTTCAAGGTCTCTTTGTTCAGCAACACTCCCCAGGACCTTACTGTTAAGTGTATAAGTCCTACTGCAATTTACCTTTTCAAAATGCAGCACTTCACATTTCCTAAATTAATTTCCATTTGCCACAAGGATTACATCTGATCCGGTGGTAGGGATTTATCCACCTTTATGCATTTTAGAATGTTCAGCACCACCTCCTCTGTAATATGGACACTTTTCAAGATGTTGCTATTTATTTCCCCATGTTCTCTATCTTCCATTTAGCTTCTCCATAGTAAACACTGATGCAAAATACTCATTTGCTGTCTCTCCCGTCTCCTGCGGTTCCACACATAGACGGCTTTGCTGATCTTTAAGGGGCCCTATTCTCTCCCTTCATGTATTTGTAGAATCCCTTTGGATTCTCCTTAATGATATTTGCTAAAGTCATCTCATACCTCCTTTTTGCCCTCCTGATTTCCGTCTTACGTATGATCCAACTGCCATTATACTCTTCCAGTGATTTACTTGATCCCTGCCATCAATATCCAACAAATGCTTCCTCCTTTTCCTCGACCAAAACCTCAATTTCTCTCATCATCCCGCATTCCCTACCTGACCAGGCTTGCCCTCCACTTTAACAGGAACATATTGTGTCTGGACAGTTCTGAGGAAGGGTCACTGAACCCAAAATGTTAACCCTGATTTCTCTTCACAGATGCTGCCAGGCGTGCTGAGCTTTTCTTGCAATGTTTGTTTCTGATACTATCACTGGACTCTCATTAACTCCGTTTTGAAGACTTCCTTTACCTGTGAACATCCGCTCCCAATCAACTTTTGAAAGTTTTTGCCTAATACCGTCAAAGTGACCTTTCTGCAATTTAGAACTTCTAACTTTTGGATCCAGTCAATCCTTTTCCATCACTATTTTAAAACTAATAGAATTAATGTCACTGGCCCAATAGTGCCCCCCCTCCCACTGTCACCTCAGTCACCTGCCCTCCTTACTTCCCAAGAATAGGTCAACTTTTCCAGCTTCTATAGTAAGTACATCCACATACTGAATCAGATAGTGTTCTTGTACACACTTAACAGATTAGGAGATGGTGAAGACTTGAGATGCTGGAGAGTCAGAGTTGATAAATTGTGGCACTGGAAAAGCACAGCAGGCCAGACAGCATCTGAGGAGCAGGACAGTCCAAATTATTCTCCATCCAAGCCCTTAACACTATGATAACCCCAGTCTATGTTTGGCAAGTTAAAATCCCCTACTTTAACCACCCTTTATTATTCTAATAGATAACTGAGATCTCCTTCCAATTTTTTTCTCAATTTCCTGCTTACTATTGAGATGTCTATATTACAATCCCAATAAAGTGATCATCCCTTTCTTATTTCTCAGTTCCACCCAAATAACTTCCCTTGATATATTCCCAGAAATTTCCTCCCTATAGTTATCCCTAATCAAAAGCATCAGTCCACCTCCTCTCTTGCCTCCTTTTCTATTTTTCCTATTGTATCTATACATCTGAACACTAAGCTGCCAGTCCTGTACAGCCACACTGTGATAGCTATGATATCCCAGTCCCATATTCCCAATCCTGCCCTCAGTTCATTTGCCTTACCTGTTGGGCGTCTTGCATTGAAATAAATGCAGTTTGATTTCACTTCAATTTTAGTTTGAGGATACTTTCATGAGAATTTGTTAAACATTTCTGTTCCACTACAGTTGCTTCTGGCTGTTCAGAGGACAATTAGAGAAGCAATGGAATACAGATTACCACTCTATATTTGTTTCCCCTTATGGGGCAGTGTTAAACTAGGGGAAGCACTTTAAAAAGTAAGCATCTCCAATCTAAGAGTGAGATGAGGAGAATTTGTTTTCGCTCTGAGATTTGTTAGTGGTGCTCGTTTCCAGACAGACATTGAATACTCAACGCAGATTAGAAAGATTTTTGATCTGCAGTAACCATAACCCGAACCCCATGACTATTTTATGTAACTTGCACTTATTGTGTTACGAGGGAAGCATTTCATATCAATAAATGGCATTGTTTATTGCCTCCTGACTCCCCAATGCCTGTCCAGAGGAGTGTGATGGAACACTCTTCATTTGCCAAGAACTTTCACACCATGCAGAACACTACATCCACAAGCATCTATTCTCTCCAATATTGGTGCTCAGCAGCAACGGTGGGTACAATCCACAAGATGCCCTGCAGAAATTGACGAAAGATCCTTAGACAGCACCTTCCAAACCCTTGACCACTTCCATCAAGAAAGACAATGTCAGCAAACACATGGGAATATCACCACCTGCAAGTTCCTCTCCAAGTTACTCACCATCCTGGCTTGGAAATGCATCACCATTCCTTCAACATTTATGGGATAAAATCCTGTACTTCCTTTCTATGGTGAGTAGGGTTGCCACCTGACTGGAGACTTGCCTGAAGGTTTCATCATATGACTCTCTGCTTGCAGCCAGCTTGCTTCCAAACTCCCATCACTGGTCATTCAATATGTCCAACTCCATTGGACAGCAAACCATCCAAATTGACTTTCAGCCAAAAAAAGTCTGTTCCCAGAGCCAATTGTTTTTCATCATTATTAGTGGTAAACAAAAGCTTTCAAAGAAAATTAAAAATAGCATATTTTTTAATTGTCCCTACAAATTTTTGTCCTGAGTTCCTCCCAAGCAGGCTATTAACCTATTATTCCTGGAGAAAGTCAGACCTCACCTGAAATACTGTGAATAGTCTGGGCCCCTTTTCTAGGGAAAGATATACTGGCATTGGAGGCTTTCCAGAGAAGTTTGATGAGACTGATTCCACATGTGAACGGACTGTACTCAACTGCATTTGGAAGATTGCGAGGTGAGAGAATGAAAACATGAGATACTTAGACGAGTTGGTAAGGTGTGTAGTTTCCATTTTTGGGAGAGTTTAGGGCCAGAGGGCATAATCCCAAAATAACACATCACACATTTAAGACAGAGATGAGAAGGAATTTCTTCTGAGAGAGTATTGAATTTGTGGAATTCTTTACTGTGGAAGGCTGCTGAAACTGGGTTGCTATTTGTATTTAAGGCTGAGACAGACAGATTTTTAATCACTAAGGGAATAAAGGATTACAGAGATATAGCAGGAAAGTAGAGTTAATGATTATTATACTATCTGGATTTATCTGGGGTGGACCGGTGGCTCAGTGCTTGGCATTGCTGCCTCCCAGTGTTAGGAACCTGGGTTTGATTCCAGCCTTAGGCAACTGTCTGTGTGGAGTTTGCACATTCTCCCTGTGTCTTGTGGGTTTCCTCCCACAGTCCAAAGATGTTCAGGTTAGGTGAATTGGCCATGTTAAATTTGCCCATCATGTTCAGGGATGTGTAGGTTAGGTGCATTAGTCAGAGGTAATTGCAGAATCATAGTGGTATGGATCTGGGTGGAATACTGTTCCAGAGGGTCAGTTGAACCTGTTGGGCCAAATGGCCTGCTTCCACACTGTAGGGATTCTATGAGGAGGCATGATCTCATTGACTAACACAGCACACATGATAGGCTGAATGGTCTCCTTATGCTCCTTTATTTTCTTGGACTTTTTATGGTCTAATCTAGAGCAATCATGGAGGATATGTAACCCAAATGAGGATTGGCAACCCTGGGCTATTTCACAGCGCAAGATATGGTAAGTGCCCCTTTAACCATACAGTAGAGTTGGAGGAATTGTTGGGCCAAGCAGGAATCTTGGGGCATGAAGTTTTACTCCATGTTCTTGTTAATTTGTGTATTTCTCAACTTGCTGAACAAAACAGATCTTGGTGTTCTGATTTAAAGTTTATCTATCATTAAGGAACAACACTAAAACAGCTCTTTCAAGATCACCAGGGCTGTAAACTGTAATCAACAATTCAGCAAGAAAAAAAGAACAAAATGTGGGATTTCAAGGACTAGTTTGCAAAGATTGTAGCCAGAGAGACACAGTTGGAGTGTTTCATCAGTGAATAGACATTCCAGCAATATAAGTTTTGCAAGTTAATTCTGTATTTGACCTGCTGAAGTCAAAACAGTTTAACACCCATCTTTACAATGCAAAATGTTTCAAAACAGATTAAAGCCAGGGTCAAAATGACTTTGTGTATAAAACAAGGAAAGAAACAATTTGATTTATAAAGTTTACTTTATGGTGTTATATTTCAACCTCAATAATTTGTTTTATGTGTATTATGGAACTTTGAAATGATTTCTAATGCTACAGATGCAAAAGAGAACTGAATGTTAAATCCAATTCATAATTATTTTAATTTATTATCAATAATCAGGACATTTTACATTTTGCTCAAATTGTTCTTCCAGTAATTATAAATATGGATGTGGGAATGAGGATTATATTCTGTGCTAGTCATAGTTAGAGCACAATGACAATGACTTTCTAATATATCTCCGCAGCTGGCTTAGTGTATACTATCTACTGTTCTCCTCTCTGCAATTATTTTGATCTTGTGGCCTCTTCATCATTTTTTCATACCTTACAGGAAAGGGGTTTCTTTATTCACTATTTGTAGAAAACTCCTGCTATGCTCTAAATTATCCTTTTTATTGATAAATGTTGGAATTTAAAAATGCATCAATTCATCAGAGCCACCAGCCACAAAAAGAATGAAATCAAGGCTTGCCGTGTATATATTGCTTTTCACAACTGCGGGATATTTCAAAGCACTATGCTCCCAATTAAATACTTTTCTTTAAGCACGATCACTATTCTTGTGGAGGAAACACAGCAGCCAGCTTGCAAGAGTACAAACGCAGAGGTATCTTAGTGAAATTACACAGGACCTCAAAGAGACCATGCCTGGAGGATTGTGTGCAGTTTTGTTCTCCTTCCCTCAGGAAGGACATACAGACTGTGGAGGGAGTGCAACAAAGCTTTACCAGACTGATTCCTAGGATTGCGAGACCGATGTATGAAGAGAGATTGGATCGCTTAGGGCAGTATTCACTGGCGTTTAGAAGAATTAGGGAGGCCGCATAGAAAACTTTAAAATCTAACAAGACTAGACAGTGTAAACATGAGAACGATGTTCCCAATGTCTGGGGAATCCAGAACCTGGAGTCATAGTTTCAGAATATGTTGGGCCATTTTGGACTGTGACAAGGACAAAATTCTCCACCTGGAGCCAGTGACATTTTCTGCCACAGAAAGCAGTTTGAGGGCAAAACATTGAATGTTTTTAAGGAGTTGGATATAGTTCTTAGGGATAAAGAGATCAAACAGCATTAGGAGAAAGCAGTAGTCGGATACTGAGTTGGATCCTTACTTTTGTTCATATTGAATAGTGGATCAGGTGCAAAGGGCCAAATGGCCTACATCTGTTGTTATTTTCCATGTTGTCCACTGCAAAACCCCAAAGAGAAAGCATTGACTGGATAACCTGTTTTTGTTTTGTGTGCTATTCTTTCAGGGATATATATTAGCCAGGATACTCCTGCTCGTCTTCAAAACAATAAAATGACACTTTCTCATATCCACAACACAGGTAGATGGGGTATAATTTTAGGGGCTCATCCAGCAGTTTTGCTTCCAACAATGCAGTATTCCATAGAGTGTCAACATCGATTTCTTTCACTCAAGATCTAGAGTGTAATTTGAATACAAGAATTAAAAACAAGAGTGCTACCAACTTAATCACTGCTAACAGGAAGCAGAACTTGACACTGATGCTTCATTTGTATGATGAGAGATGAGGAAACATGCACGAGAAAGGAAATGCAAAAGTGCCCCATTAAAACAGACAAAGAGCAGGAATGCAAATTCGAACATATGTTTACTACAATGGTGAAGTTTTTGTTAGTTTTTGCCAATTATTAGGTGTGGAAACAATTAACTTCAATCAAGCTTCTTTTGCTCTATAATTATATACTACTCTCTGGCTGGATTTTAATGTTCGGTTGTTGTTTGAAGGCTGGAATAATGCATTCTGATTACTATGATGCAATATTTGACACTAAAAGTAAATGTTCAGTGAAACATTGGTGCACTTTGAGATATCGAGCAAAAATGGGATAACTATTGATGAAAGCTGTTTCCTTGCCCTATGAATGGTTATTCTATTGTGAATAAGTGAAGATTACAGCAAACACACTAATGCCTGGGAGAATATGAAAAAATTGGGTTCTGGAAGAGGTTGAGATATCAACAGTAGAAAAACACAGTGGATTAGATCAGCAAGAAGTGTGCCCGATATGTTGTGTATATCCATGACCATAAGACCATAAGATATAGGAGCAGAAATGAGGCCATTCAGCCCATCGAGTCTCCTCTGCCATTCAATCATGGCTGATAAGTTTCTCAACCCCACTCTCCTGTTTTCTCCCTGTAACCCTGGATCCTCTTGATATTCAAGCACCTATCTATCGCCCTCTTAAATATACTTAATGACCTGGCCTCCACAGCCTTCTGTGGAAATGAATTCCATGAAATCACCAGTCTCTGGCTGAAGAAGTTCCTCCTTATCTCCGTTCTAGAAGGTCTTCCCTTACTTTAAGGCTGTACCCTCACGTCCTAGTCTCTCCTACCAATGGAAACATCTTCCTAACATCTATTTTGTCCAGGCCATTCATTATTCTTATGTTTCAATTAGACCCCCCCCATCATCCGTCTAAACTCTATTGAGTATAAGCCCAGAGTCCTCAAACATCCCTCATATGTAAAGCTTTTAATTCCTGGGATCATTCTTATGAACCTCCACTGAACATGCACCGGGGCCTGTACATCCTTCCTGTGCTTTTGGGCCCAAAACTGCACACAATACTCCAAATGTGGTCTGACCAGAGCCTTATAGCACCTCAGAAGTATATCCCTGCTTTTATATTCAAGCCCTCTAAAAGGAAATGCCATCATTGCATTTGCCTTCCTAACTACTGACTCAACCTGCATGACTTCGATCAAGTCTTATATCCCCTTCAATCCTTCAATAATGTAGACAAAGAAAACCGGTATCCACTGTCTGATGCATCAAGAATGATGGGGCAATGGATTAAATGTTTTAGGCAAGAGATGTCAGGAAGATTGTTTTAATTTAACATATGAAATGACCTGGAACTCACTGCAAAGAGGGGTGGAGGTGAAAATAATCAATGACTTCAAAAGGAATTTTTATGTACGCTTGAACAAAATGAACCTGCAAAGCTACATGGATTCAGCGAGAGAGGAAACCGATTGGATTGCTCTGAGAAGAGCTGGCTTGCTATCGCTGGTTCAAATGTGCAGGAAAGTACGTTGTGACTTTAAGGTGAGATATATGCCACTAATTATTGCTCTTATTTTGACAATCCTGCAGCTCCTGTCACATCCAGTTGTGAATGGTGGTGAAAACTAAACAACACACTGGAAGGGAAAACTCCACAAATAATAACATTCTCAGTGATTGGAGAACCTAATACATCAGTGCAAAAGGCAAGGCTGACACATTTGTAATCACCTTCATTCAGAAGTATTGAATGGATGATCCACCTTGGCCTCTTCCTGAGGTCACCAACATCAAAGACACCAGTCAATTCAATTTACACCATGTAGTATCAAGAAATGGCTGACAGCAGTGAAAACCACAAAGTTTTGACCCCTGACAACATTCCAGCAATAGTATTAAAGACTTGTACTCCCAGACTTGCTGCACCCTAGCCAAGCCATTCCAGTACAGCTACAACACTGGTATCTAGCCAACAATGTATTCTTCTCTCTGTTCTTTGTACTGTTTGTTCTGTTCTATTACTCTATGCATAGTGTATGGTATGCGCTCCCTGTACTGCATAGAAAACAAAATATTTCACTGTACCTAGGTACAGGTGACAATATTACATCAAATCAAATCAGATGTGGAAAATTGCCCAGGAATGTCCTTTGGATAAAAAAAGTAACACAACTCCAACTCCACCAATCACCACCCCTTTAGTCTACTGCCGATCCTCTGTAAAATGACGAAAGAGGTTATCGACAGTGTTATCAAACTGCACATGTTCAACAATAACTTGCTCAGTTTGGGTTCCATCCAGGAGGACTCAACTCCAGACCTCATTACAGCTTTGGGCCAGCCATCAATAAAAGTGCTGAACTCCAGAAGTGAAATGAGAATGACTGCCAATAACGAGAATGCCTCAAAACAGAATTGACCAATAGAATCAAGGAGCTTAAATAAAATTGGTGTCAATGGGCTTGACTCAGAACTAACATAGTTAGATTTTTTTAAATCTAAGTTTAGTTGCAGGATACCTCTGCTAGAGTTCTACAGTGTAGAGTCTCAAGTTCAACTGCTTTCAGCTGTTCTGACAATGGCGTTCCCTCCATCATCAAGTGAGGATGTTTCAAGTCGATTGTATAAAATTTAGGACTGTTCATAACTCCTCAGATACTGAAGCAGTCTCTGTCAATGTGCAGCAGGGCCTGGGCAACTTTCAGGCTTGAACTGATAAGTCTTAAGTAATATCTGCATCACAGAAGTGCCACACAAAGATGATGTTGAACTAGAAAGAATTGAATCATCTCTTTTTGACATCCAATGGCATCGCCATTACTACATCACCTGCTATTCAATAGCCTTGGGGTTATCACTGAAGAGAAACTGAATTGGACCCAGATATGAAAAGACTATGACTTTAAAAACAAGTTGGAATTTAGGAATTCTGCAGGGAATAACTCACTCACTGTCTCCAAAATGCGTATCTGTCATCTGCAAGACACAAGGCAGGAATGTGATGAAACACTCCTCATATGCCTTCACAAATCTTAGCACCATTCTGAAGAAACATCCTGCTTATTGAGACCCCATCCAGCACCTTCAACATGCGCTCCCTTCACCACCGATATGCACATCGACAGCAGTATGTATCAAGAGCAGTGCTTTTGAGCAGTAAGACTTGTGTTAATGCTGCGTTTTTGAGCAAAGAGTGCTGTGTTTGTTTTGGGGTAATTTCTAGGTCTGTAGATTGTTACAGGGGCAGAAATGGCTTTTAATAGGGTGATGTGCTCTTCCTGTCAGATATGGAAGATCACAGAGAATATGAATGTTCCTGGAGACTATGACTGTAGGAAGTGTGCTTGGTTGTGAATCCTATCGGACCATATGGATTGATTGGAGCAGCAGTTGCAAGCAATGAAGACTTTACAGGAACCATGGGTGTGATGGATGGCACTTTTAGGAAAGTAGAAAAACTGCAGATAGAACCAGGTAAATGATAGACTGCTAGGAACAGTAGGAGAGGTAACCAGATAGTCCAGGAATATCCCCCCATCTCAAGCAGATATGCTATTTTGGATACAGCAGGGGGCTGGCTTCTCAGGAGAGTTTGGCACTGACAGCCCGGTTTCTGGATCTTTTGTAATGAAGTGTATGTTAAATTCCAAGCGATCAATTGTGACAGGAAACTCTCTAGTCTGGAGCACCAGCAGGTGTTTCTGTGGCTGTCAGCAATGGTGTGGAGCATCACTCCTGTGACAAATGGTGTGCCACAATGATTGGTGCTGGGTCCATTACTTTTTGTGATGCATGCTGAAAAATGTGTTGCTGAAAAAGCGCAGCAGGTCAGGCAGCATCCAAGGAGCAGGAGAATCAACGTTTCGGGCATGAGCCCTTCTTCAGGAATGAGGAAGGTGTGCCAAGCAGGCTAAGATAAAAGGTAGAGAGGAGGGACTTGGGGGAGGGGAGTTGGGAATGCGATAGGTGGAAGGAAGTTAAGGTGAGGGTGATAGGCCCGGAGAGGGAGTGGGGGCGGAGAGGTCAGGAAGAAGATTGCAGGTCAAGAAGGTGGTGCTGAGTCCGAAGGTTGTGACTGAGATAAGGTGGGGTGAGGGGAAATGAGGAAGCTGGAGAAATCTGCATTCATCCCTTGTGGTTGGAGAGTTCCTCGGCGGAAGACGAGGTGCTCTTCCTCCAGGTTTCGTGTTGCCATGGTCTGGCGATGGAGGATGCCAAGGACCTGCATGTCCTTGGCGGAGTGGGAGGGGGAGTTAAAGTGTTCCGCCATGGGGTGGTTGGGTTGGTTGGTGCGGGTGTCCCAGAGGTGTTCTCTGAAATGCTCCGCAAGTAGGTGGCCTGTCTCCCCAATGCAGAGGAGGCCACATCGGGTGCAGCGGATACAGTAAATGATGTGTGTTGAGGTGCAGGTGAATTTGTGACGGATATGGAAGGAT
>NC_057712.1:99360489-99383576 GCF_004010195.1 Chiloscyllium plagiosum | reverse complement strand
CTCACCCCCTCTCCGGCCTATCACCCTTACCTTAACCTCCTACCACCTATCGAATTCCCAACGCCCCTCCCCCAAGTCCCTCCTCCCTACCTTTTATCTTAGCCTGCTTGGCACACCTTCCTCATTCCTGAAGAAGGGCTCATGCCCGAAACGTCGATTCTCCTGCTCCTCGGATGCTGTCTGACCTGCTGCGCTTTTCCAGCAACACATTTTTCAGCTCTAATCTCCAGCATCTGCAGTCCTCACTTTCTCATTTTTGTGATGCATATAAATTATCTGAATATCGGAGGTATGGTTAGTAAGCTTGCAGATGACACTAAACTGGGGGTGTGGTGGACAGTGAAGAAGGTTAACTCAGAGTACAACGCGACACCGATCAGATGGGCCAATCTGCTGAGCACTGGCAGATAGAGTTTAATTTAAATAGATGTGAGGCATTGCCTGGCAAACCAGGGCAGGACTTATACACTTAGTGACAGGGTCCTGGGGAGTGTTACCGAACAAAGAGACCCGAGGGTGCAGGTGTACAGTTCCTTAAAAGTGAAGTCGCAGGTAGATAGGGTGGTGAAGAAGGCATTTGATATGTTTGCCTTTATTGGTCAGAACATGGAGTATAGGAGTTGGATGGCTATGTTGTAGCTCCACAGGACATTGATGAAGCCACTTGTAGAACGCTGTGTACAATACTGGTCGCCCTTCTAGAGGAAGGATGTTGTCAAACTTGAGAGGGTGCAGAAAAGTTTTACAAGGACGTTGCCAGGGTTGGAGTGATTGAGTTATAGGGAGAGGCTGAATAGGCAGGGGCTTTATCCCTGGAGCATGAGAGGCTGAGGGGTGACCTTATAGAAGTTTATAAAACCATGAAGGGTATGGATAGGGTAAATAGGTCTTCTTCTCGGCGTAGGGGTTGTAGGCTTACGGTGAAAGGGGAAAGATTTGAAAAGGTCCTGAGGGGTAACGTTTTCACACAGATTGGTGCACATATGAATGAGCTGCCAGAGGAAGTGGTGGAAGCTGGTACAATTGCACCATTTAAAATGAATCTGGATTGGTATAAGAACAGGAAGCGTTTAAAATGTTATGGGTCAAATGCTGGCAAATGGGATTAGGTCAGATTGGGATGCCTTGTTGGCATGAACATGTTAGACCAAAGGGCCTGTTTCCATGCTGTTTGATTCTACGTCAAGATGACTCTGTCTATCTTGAAGATGTCTTACATCAACTCCTACAGCCCCTTGGGAAGAACCTTCTGGCTTCTATGATCAAGAAAGGCAAAGACAGCAGATAAACTCAGTACCTAGTTCCCCTCCTAAGCTGCACACTGTCCTGATGAGGAACTATATAACTGTCACGAGGTCAGAACACTGCAACTCCTTCCCTGATGGCATTGTGGATGTTCCTACAGTCCAAGGACTATGTAGGTTCAATGAAGCATCTCACCAATACCTTCCCCAGTGAAATCAGGGAGAGGAAATAAATGTTGTACTTGCCAGCAATGCCAACATCTCCCGAATGACCTTAAAACAAAACTGCCCCACACTTCCACTTTAAAATGCAGTTATTACCCACATTTTCAGGGAAAATACACTCAATACTGGAAAGGTCTAGAGAATTATAGAGTCATAAAGATATATTGCATAGAAACGGACCTTTCGGTCCAACTTGCCCACACCGACCTCATATCCTATATACATTTAATCCCATTTGCTAGCATTTGGCCCCTAACAGTCTAAATCCCTCCTATTCATATCCCCATCCACATGACTTTCAAATGTTGCAATCATACCAACCTCCACCACTTCCTCTGGCAGCTCATTCCATATGGTCACTTGGAACAGGGATTTAACAATGAACATGCAAAATTATATAATTGAACAGCAAGCTAGCTGGGGAGATGATTGCTAGGGTAGAGATTTGAATTGAAGAACTCAGACAGAAATAAGTTCATACAGAGAAAAGAGGTCATCCCTCTCTTTTATTCATTCATGGAACAGTGGTGTCACTGGCTAGGACTGCACTTATTGTCCATCCCTAATTGTCAAGAGGGCAGTTAAGAGTCAACCACATTGCTATGGATCTGGAGTCACATGGAGACCAGACTAGGTAAGAACAACTGTTTCCTTCCCAAAAGGACATTAGTAAACCAGACAGGTTTTCCAACAACAATGATTTCATGGTCATCATGAAACACTTAATTCCAGAGGTTTTTCGTGAATTCCAATTCTGATCACTGTAATCAGTCACAGAGGCATTAACACCCAGGTCCTCAGAATGTTACCTGGGTCTCTGGATTCGTGGTCTAGCACTAATACTATTAAGCCATTACTTCCGCTAAGTGTCAGATTCTTGTCCAGCATATAGTCTTAGATGAACTGCAATTTGATCCATTGTGAAGCCCAAAGTTGTCATCATTAGCACCAACTCCTAAAAGTCATTAGTGTATGCTTTCTTTTAGTCATTTATGGGGAATGGACATCAAATTCATAGAATATTTTCCTTTCTAGATTTTATTGGATATTTGTTATGGTGGGCATCGAACTGCTAAACCACTGTATCCAAAATTTGTAAAATATAGGATAGGATTTTACAGCCTCTTCACCCATTTGTTCCAATTTCCTTTCTGGTTTCCATTTTCTGGTTTTGTTTTTCTCTCTTGTTTGCTTTTTTTGGGACAAGAGCTATTTAGGATCCTGCAGGTCTCACATCTTCTGGACATTTCCAATTTTCCCCAGTTCTCATGAAAGGGTCACAGACTTGAAATGTTAACACTGTTTTTCTCTTGACAGATGCTATGTATTTCCAAAATTTTATGTTTTTATTAGATATCAAATAAAGGAAACTTAGCCCTAACATGTGCTCATCAATTACAAAAACACATGAATGGTGAATTAGAGGCTTTGCTCATTAACATTTTGGCTGCCTCTTAGGTTCTTCACTGTTTGGAGTTGAAAAATAACTTAATGAAATAGAATATTCATAAACTCAATGCCACAATTTCTCTAGTGTGTATTAGGTGGTACTCTGTTAAGCAAATTTTGTAGACAAAATGGAGGAAGATAATTACTTTCCAGACTTGAGACATCAGAGAAAAGATATGTGTTAGTAATCAGGCAAATACAAACCCAGCAGCATCGCACCAACTCATCAATCAAATTTGTAGAAAAATGAGTTTATCATTTGACATTAGTTAATGTGCTGCATTACAGATGACTTCTATCCACCTTGAAATATTACTGCAGTTCAAACAGGGCACAATAAGAAAGATAGCTGAAAGAATTGAGAAACAGGTTTCAAGATTAACAATGCTCACTGAATTACAAAACCATGTACCTGTACTCACAATATAATCCCAGAAATACTTACTCAGAAGTGGTCAGAACTTCATGATGAAAGGCAAAAAAAATATCAGGCAACCTTGTTCAAATGCCAAAAACATTTATTCCAATATTTATCCTAGTTACAAACAGATCCAATGTCTATTGAGTTTCCAAACAAGGTAAAAGATATTGCTTGCATAATCTTGGTGTGGAAGAAAGTATAACAAAAGAGTTAAAAAAAAAATGACAGCATCAGCGAACTTATGAGGGAATAGTCTGAAACAGATGAGGGAACTGTGATGGTCAAGTATTTATGAGTAACTATGAAGAGGATATTTTATAGAGGACCACACCCAATTAAAAATAAAAGCTCAATCAACAGGTTACAGATCACCCAAATGTTATTACACAATTATCAGAAGGGGCGGTAATGGTCTATTGATATTATCATTGGACTGTTAATTCGGAAAGCCAGGTAATGTTCTGAGGACCTGAGTTCAAATCCCGCCATTACAGATTATGGAATTTGAATTCACAAAAGAAAACATTTAAAGTTGTATAATGACTATGAATCGACAATGTCGATTGTCAGGAAAAGCTCATTTGGTTGGCTCATGCCTTTTAGGAATGGAAACTGCAGTCCTTACCTGGTCTGGCCTGCATGTGACTCCGGATCATATAACAATGTGGCTGACACGTAACTGCCCTCTGGGCAATTAGAGGTGGGTAATAAACACTAGTCTGGCCAGCGATACTGAAGTCTTGTGCAAGAATAATAAAAAGACAAACACATGTTATGTCAACAATTGTAGAAGTACCAATTATTTAACTGAATACAATGAATAAACAAACAGGCAACACAGTATTAATGGTTCCTGGCTGAATATTGGAAATTGCAATGAGCTTAAACTCTTTTACAAACTGATAGGCAAGTCAGTCATTTGTAGAGTGGGACTCTATTGGCAAAGTTCTAAAACTCATTTTAACTCCCAACTGATTTCAGCCTCTTGCCTCCATACTTGGTAACCAACCAATAGAGTCAGCCCTACATTTGCTTACTTGCCAATAGGAGGTAATGCTCCACACATCATTCAGTTTCAATTTATTTAGCTGTGGTTTTGATTTCTGGTAATAAACAATAACTGAACAACTCAGCAGCAATGTCTTCATAAATATTTGTGTTTTTTTTCTCTTGGAAGGAAAGACCAGAACATTAATTTTGTCATAACAACATATTTGGCAAATAACAGAATACTGTATATTACATAAATGTCCTTAAATTGTGGGTAAACAAATGGTCGGGAGATTTTCAAACATATTTTTATTAATCTGTTGCCTTTGAAAGAATGTTTGCCTGGTCTTTCCATTTGTTTATAGCGATCTCAATATTCTTTATCACAACCAAGCATATCAAATTAGCTTGTTCCTTTAAAAGTTAAATGTTAAAGTTCAGTGAAGGATTTTCAGGCAGCCAAGAGATTCCGGCAGGCAAAAATTAACACAACACATGGTCTTGCTACAGAAAAAAAATATTTGGCCATAGGTGGAAAAGATAGAAAAACAGAGGTTGTACGCAACTCTAAAGGGAGCACAGCACCCTAATCCCCTTTATAATAGACGGTCATGTGGAAGATCCGCATGTGAGATGGAATTCTCTCCAAGGACAGGTCTGCTACATGACTGTCAGTAGCTGCAGGTCTTGGAAACAGATGTGAATAGATGTTAACCTTTAGAAAGCTGACATTGTGGGAGCTGACCAAAGATGTCATATACCCAGGGATGAATAGAGTAATAGAGTCATACAACACAGAAACAGACCCTCTGGTCCATGACGGCCAGGCACAAAGGCGTTCTGCTTTAACGCACATTTCGTTAACACAAGAGAAGGAGAGTTAACTTCAAAGGTTGTGACCTTTCATCAGATCACATCAGCTCATCCCTCACATGTATGCTCAAAAACTTAAATTGCTAGAAGTGTTAGGCAACATTAATGGAACAGAGGTTACTAACCACATATATAGTAGCCTGCCAGGTCTGTTATAAAGTCATACAGCGTGGAAACAGACCCTTTGATTCGATTCGTCCATGCTGACCAGATATCCTAAATTAATCTAGTCCCATTTTCCAACATTTGGGGTCCATATCCCGTGAAACCTTTCCTATTCATCTACCCATGCAGATGCTTTTTAAATGTTGCAATTGTACAAGCCTCCACCACTTCCTCTGGTAGCTCATTCCATACATGCACCACATTCTGCATGAAAAAGTTGCCCCTTAGGTCCCTTTTAAATATTTCCCCTCTCACCTTAAATCTCTAGTTCTGGACTCCCCCAGGAAAAGACCTTGACTATTCATTCTATCCATGCCCCTCATGGCTTTATAAACTTCTATAAGCTCACCCCTCCGCCTCTGATGATCCAAGGAAAACAGCCTCAGCCTATTCAGCCTCTCCTTATCGCTCAAATCCTCCAAACCTAGCAACGTCCTGGTAAATCTTTTCTGCACCCTTTCCAGTTTAAAACATCTTTCCTTTAGTAGGGAGGCCAGAATTGAATGCAGTATTCCAAAAGTGGTGTAAACAATGTACTGTACAACTGCAATGTGACCTCCCAGTCTAGATATTCTCTACACAAACTTGTTCAAGGAGGGAATAGATTAGTTAGGAGAATAGATACAGTTCCCTGCAGCAAAGATTGTCCCAAAAAGCATACAATCTGCAGGCAGTCAATGCATGTAACATTTTATAAATTCTTACTTTGGAAATAGAACCAGTCTGACTCAAGATTGGATACAGACAAACTTTAACCTCACACCTTTAATGCATTGTCTGAACTGAGATGTTATACAACATTAAGTTATCTCGAGAATGTGACTTAAAAGAAGTTCTGGGATTTACATATTAATGAACCGAAGCCTGCAACCCATTCTAAAAGGTGAAAGACTTAAAGCAATCTAGGTTTGTTCAATACATCATTTCAGTTGCATGACACTGTAAACTATTGCGACAAATCCTGTGTTTTATGATCCTGCTCCACAGCTACCTGATGAAGAAGCAGCGCCCCGAAAGCTAGTATTTCCAAATAAACCTGTTGGACTATAACCTGGTGTTGTGTGATTTTTAACTTTGTCCACCCCAGTCCAACACTGGCTCCCCCACATCATGGCTACAATGTAAGTGGCTTTCGTGTGTGTGTTGACCTTCATGAATATATTTCCCAATGCTGTTTAAAAGTCGTCTCCTTCCTGAATTTTAAATTGCTAACCTGATTTCACTTAGATACTCAGTTTGATTCCACTGTCCATAATAGAAAAGGTGCTGAAAAGCCCCATCTATCAGAGAGATTCATATTGGGAAACTGTGGGCAAGAGCACCAAAAACTGAGTGTAAAGTGAAGCACAGGGTGAATCATGTGAAATATGGTGAACTAGTTGCCAATCTGTGCCTGCATAGACAAATGTCTGCCCCAATCTGAAAACTATAAATAACATGAACAAAACAGAAAGAGCAAGTGAAAAAGATGAAATGGCCCTGAAATCTCAATGGGTAGGAAGAATAGGACATTGCCCTGCAGTGATCCTGGCAGAAGACCAATGCAATCCCAAGGGCTTCCAGCACACTTAGATTAACCATCTTCCTGAGAGTTTACCTGTTAAAGTTAATGTACTTCTCAGGAACTGGAGGATCGCTTTTGCATTTCATTCTTCTGAACCTTTTGTTTTGATTCCTACCTTTGCCATGCTGACAGATGATCAGCAGTGACTGAGTTTGATTATGTTCATTATTCTTGGAGTCATTTTTCACGTGTGTGTGATATTAACATGCAGAACAATTATTCCAAAGCAAAGAATACATTTCATGATGTACGGGCGTTGTGGGTCATAAAATCTTCCAAAATAAATTCATGATGACCAGATTGAGAGAGCAGATCTGAGTCAGAAGTGCAGCAGTGGTGGGAGATTAAAAATAAAACTGTGGCACAGAATCCGTCAACCTGCTTTTTCTCTTATGATTAACAAAGGGATTTAAACCTAGGAGCCATTATTCCAGCTTCTGGGTACAGTTAGGAAATTCCCTTTTAAAATATTTAACATCTCAAGTAATTAAGTAGAATAAAAATGGCAAAATGGCCGGGCAGACAATGTGTTGCAGCTGTCTGGTGAGATCCACGGTGACCACACCTACAGCAAGTTTTGGCTGCTCAAAGAACTCTGGCTCAGAGTTGATGACCTGGAGCCCAAGTTACAGACACTACAATACATTAGGAAGGGGAAGATGAGGTTTAGGGAGATTAAGAACGGTCAGCATGGACAAGATGGGCCAAATGGCTCCCCACTAGTTCTGTATCATCTCTATGGTTCTCAGAAGTAGCTGGAGACTGATACGAGCAGCAGTCACAACTCCTAGATTAATTACATCAAATTTGGTCCATGACTAGGAAGAGGAGGATGGGATTGTGAGGGAAGCAGGTATGGGGATCCCGGATTACATTTTGGAGGAGCCTCAGCCAGTGCCCTTGTCCAGGGTATGTGGTCTTCCTCCTATTTCAGACAAGGGCACAGACTGTAGGAAGGCTGAGTGCACTGAACACATCGCCATAGTCCAGAGCACCATTCAAATACGGAGAGAAAAGAGAAGTGTGGTTGTAATAGGGGATGGCATAGCTGGGGGAATAGATACTGTTCTCTGCAGCAAAGTCAGAGGTTCCAAAGACTGTGGTTGCTTACCTGGTGTCAAGGATCTGGGCTGAGCAGGAACTCGGAGGCAGAGAGGGGATGGATCCATCTGTAATAGTCCAGGTAGGTACCAATGATAGAGGTAGGATTGGGAAAACGATTCTGCTTGGGAATTACAAGTAGCTCTAATTTATCAGGGCAACATTAGAGAACAGAACCATGAAGGTAACAATATGCGGATTATTAACTGAGCCATGCACAGTTTGGCATAGAATAAATAAGTATTGAGAGATCAATGTGTGGCACAAAATTTGGCAACGGAAAAATTGATTCCAATGATAGAGCCATCATATTGGGGATGGCTTCAGGTGGGGCCTACTGGAACCAACTTTCCGGGAAATCACATAACTAGCTTGTAAACAAATTAATAGAGAGGAGGGTTTAGTTTAAACAGTAAATGAGGGTTTGATAGTTATTAAAGATATGGTGATCACGACTGGGAAATGTTTATTCAAAAATATAGCCAGAAAAGGAAATCGAAGTAGGGTGTTAATAAAGGAAGTTATTATAGTTAACTTCTCTTCTTAGTCATTACAATGCTGAGATAGATAGATTCTTAATCAGTAAGGAATCAAGGGTTGGGGAGAAGACAAGAAAGTGGAATTGTGAATTAACCACAAACTCATTGAATGATGAAGCAGACTCAGTGGGTTGAATGGCCTGTTTCTGTTGCTATGTCTCATGGTATTATTTTAACCATGTGGCTATTATTCCTCCAGGTACTGTGGATTATGAATTAATTGTTTAAATTGTTCCCATTGCTTTCTGTTTATTTATTAACTGATGTAAATATTTAAGGCAAACCACAACATCTCTTTTCTTCTCTGCTTAAACTCCTACTTGCACCAACTTTCACGGTGTTACATTTTCTTCACACTGCATTCCGTTTTGAAATCACCCTTTGCCAACTATTCCACATCATAGATAGTGGTGGCATTGCTCGGTCCTCCTGAGGGTGATGTTGTAGCTGAGCATCTTGAACTTGGAGATACACAACCACAACATCTCTTTTCTTTTCTGCTTAAACTCCTACTTGCACCAACTTTCACGGTGTTATATTTTCTTCACACTGCATTCTGTTTTGAAATCACCCTTTGCCAACTATTCCACATCATAGATAGTGGTGGCATTGCTCGGTCCTCCTGAGGGTGATGTTGTAGCTGAGCATCTTGAACTTGGAGATACACTCTCCTGATGCTAATAAGCATACCCTTGACAAGTTCATCCTACCCACTTGGCACATGCCAGAAATAGGCTCCACTGCAACCAGTACCATTTCTGTATTTGGGTCTTTTCAGTGCTGGTACAAATAGCTAACCTTAACTCTGGGGCTGTTTAACTCCATGTCATGTAATTAGCAGCACAAGGCTGTTTTATTTTGAAACTTTAGGCTTGTTGCTACTTTAATTAGGACATTAAAGGCCTCTGGATTGGCTGCGATCCATCAGTGAGTGGATGGCTGGATGCTTCACAATCCTTTTAAACAAATAAGCAACAGACTTGTATTTATAAAATCTCGTAAATTGTTACTATGGATTAGATGGCACAACTTAAAACTATTATATTTGATGAAAATGTATTTTTATTAAAACAAAACAGATTCCAAGAGTAACTTTAAAAAGACAGCTGATTCTAGTTAAATAAGAAATTAAATAATGCGAGCCAGACTTATTCTTTGCATAATGAGTTGCTACTTATGCACCTCCTCAGTCACCAGCTCACTCTTTGAGATATACATTGTAGCTGCTATAGGAATGACAACTTTTCATTGCTCAAAACAATCATTGTGCCTGCTGAAATACTCACGCTGTGTGGGTTGAATTTGAGCTGAATAAAACACGGATGTTCAAACAATTGTGAATATTTTGTTCTTTCATTGTTCAGTTTGAATCAAGTTATTTTTTCAGTTGCACGTAAAGCTCTGCTAAATGCCTAAAACATAAAGTGAGGCATTTTAAAAATCCATGTAGTTAAATGGGCTATGCAAATCACCAATGAAAATTTAAATTGCACAGATTATTTCCTGTCTGTAGAAAGTGCCAAACTTCCCACAGCCAAGATGCAGACTTTATAAGCAAACAAAACCTTCATCAATTTAAAGTTTTCAGAGGGCAGAATGCAGCCCTGCAAGCAAGGTGTGAATAGTGCAGCCGAAGAACAATATACAGTATTACTATCCTACGCCACCTTGAGCACTTTATAAACACGAGTTCAGCCTCAACAGGAGTATTGTGACCAATCCTAGGCAGAGCAACTGAGGACTTTGTGAAGGCTTTAGAGTGCTTGTAGAGAAGCTTTACGCGAATGGTTCTAGAGAAGACGAACTTTAGTTACCTGGCAAGACAGGAGAAGCTAGGATTATTTGTTTAGAGGAGAGATGTTTGAAAGATTTGTTAGTAGTTTGAAAAGTCATGAGGGATCTGGACAAAGCAGATAGAGAGAAACTGCTCCCAGTAAGCAGATAGAGAGAAACTGCTCCCAGTAAGCAGATAGAGAGAAACTGCTTCCAGTAAGCAGATTCAATGATGGCTTTCAAAAGAGAACGTGACAAGCACGTGACGTGAATACAAATTCAGAGCACTATGGGATAAAGGGAGAGGTAGTGGAACAAACTGAGTTGTTTTTGCAGAGGGCCAGGACAGAAGCATCGGGCCAAATCGGCTTCCGCAGTTCTGCAACCATCTGTGGGTTACCACTGAAACTGCTTGTAGTGTGTTCTCATGTTTGGACCAACTTACCTGAAAAAGAAAGATCTAGACGGACTGAACTTTGTTGTAAAGTGGTTTAATGGAAACAAGGTGTGAAGCAGCAGTTCCAAACAGTAGAGTGTGAATGGGTTCATTCTAGGCATCAATTGCATTTCAATTACAAGAGAGACAACTCTCATCCACTTTATTAATTGATATTAGTAATTACATTCTAGATTAGAATGGTGCTGGAAAAGCACTGCAGTTCAGGCAGCATCCAAGGAGCAGGAAAATCGACATTTCAATTCCTGATGAAGGGCTTTTGCCCGAAATGTCGATTTTCCTGCTCCTTGGATGCTGCCTGAACTGCAGTGCTTTTCCAGCATCACTCTAATCTAGAATCTGGTTTCCAGCGTCTGCAGTCCTTGTTTTTACCTCATTAGTAATTACATCTCCAGAGTATAGTGCAACAGCGGGTTCAAAATTCCCTCCTGCAGATCCTGGTTCAGTCACAGCTTATATCAATTACAAATGTACAAAGGAGCAGTGAATACACAGAAGTTTCAATATCAGCTAATTTGTGGTGCATCATTTTTTAGGAGTGAGAGAATTTCTATGAAAATGTAAAATACTTTGTTAAATATCACTAGAAAAGAAATGAAAACCCATCGTTCTGGGGTGGGGGTGGTTAACTCCAGCATCTTTTGTTTAAAATATAACAAAAGCCTAATAGACTCACCTAATAGAGCCTTCACTCTATGGACTGCAGTCATTCAATAGGAAAGCTCCCCACCAACTCCTCGAAAACATAATGTGATAGCCGAATGTATGTGGCACAGTATATTCCAGGCAGATTTGTCATGAAGCTCACTGGGCACATGGTTACAAAGCCAGGAATTGGCTGGTGCACTGCAGGCCTTAAGACTCTGAGAATTGCTCACCTTGTTGCCTATTCCTGCCCCACAGTTATTATCTGGACCATCAATTATTTGGGGATTAGAGGGTAGGGGCTATCTAATTTGCAACTTGAGTCAGTCACCCACAGTTTCTTTGTGAATAAAATATTTTTTGCTACTTTGGCCATCTGTGCTTAGGTTGCTAGGTATGAATCGTATGTTGTTTCAGCTAAGTGACAGATGAGTTGAGTTTTCTGGAGGGATTTCTCCCTCTCTAGGCCGAATATATTATCTAGCTATATCTTACCAACCCTGTCTTACTTACTAGGTTAAAAAAAAGGACTGCAGATGCTGGAAACCAGATTCTGGATTAGTGGTGCTGGAAGAGCACAGCAGTTCAGGCAGCATTTGAGGAGCAGTAAAATCGACTTTTCGGACAAAAGCCCTTCATCAGGAATACAGGCAGAGTGCCTGAAGGGTGGAAAGATAAATGAGAGGAGGGTGGGTGTGCGGAGAAAGTAGTATAGAGTACAATAGGTGAGGGGATGAAGGTGATAGGTCAGGGAGGAGGGTGGAGTAGATAGGTGGAAAAGAAGATAGGCAGGTAGGACAAGTCATGGGGACAGTGCTGAGCTGGAAGTTTGGAACTGGGGTGAGGTGGGGGAAGGGGAAATGAGGAAACTGTTGAAGTCCACNGGGCAACAGATACAATAAATGATATTGGTGGATGTGCAGGTAAAACTTTGACGGATGTGGAAGGCTCCTTTAGGGCCTTGGATGGAGGTGAGGGAGGAGGTGTGGGTGCAGGTTTTGCAATTCCTGCGGTGGCAGGGGAAGGTGCCAGAACAGGAAGGTGGGTTGTAGGGGGACGTGGACCTGACCAGGTAGTCACAGAGGGAACGGTCTTTGCTGAAGGCAGAAAGGGGTGGTGAGGGAAATATATCCCTGGTGGTGGGGTCCGTTTGGAGGTGGCGGAAATGTCAGCGGATGATTTGGTTTATGCGAAGGTTGGTAGGGTGGAAGGTGAGCACCAGGGGCGTTCTGTCCTTGTTACAATTGGAGGGGTGGGGTCTGAGGGCGGAGGTGCGGGATGTGTACGAGATGCATTGGAGGGCATCTTTAACCACGTGGCAAGGGAAATTGCGGTCTCTAAAGAATGAGGGCATCTGGTGTGTTCTATGGTGGAACTGATCCTCCTGGGGTCATATACGGCGGAGGCGGAGGTATTGGGAATACGGGATGGCATTTTTGCAGGAAGTAGGCTGGGAAGAGGTGTAATCCAGGTTGCTGTGGGAGTCGTGTTTGTAAAAAATGTCGGTGTCAAGTCGGTCATCATTAATGGAGACGGAGAGGTCCAGGAAGGAGAGGGAGGTGTCAGAGATGGTCCAGGTAAATTTAAGGTCAGGGTGGAATGAGTTGGTGAAGTTGATGAATTGCTCAACCTCCACGTGGGAGCACAAGTTGGCGCCAATGCAGTCATCAATGTAGCGGAGAAAGAGGTGGGGAATGGTGCTGGTGTAATTACGGAAGATCAACTGCTCTACATAGCCAACAAAGAGACAGGCATAGCTGGGGCCCATACGGGTGCTCATGGCTACCCCTTTGGCCTGGAGGAAGTGGGAGGATTCGAAGGAGAAATTGTTAAGAGTGAGGACCAGTTCGGCCAAACGATGAGAGTGTCAGTGGAAGGGTACTTTGGGGATGTCGGGAGAGGAAGAAACAGAGGGCTTGGAGGCCCTGGTCATGGCGGATGGAGGTGTAGAGGGACGGGATATCCATGGTGAAGATGAAGCATTGGGGGCCGGGGAAACAGATGTCTTGGAGGAGGTGGAGGGTGTGGGTGGTGTCTCGAACGTATGTGGGGAGTTCCTGGACTAGGGGGAACAGGACAGTGTTGTGGTACGTAGAAATGAGTTCAGTGGGGCAGGAGCATGCTGAGACAATAGGTCGGCCAGGGTGGTCAGGCTTGTGGATCTTGGGAAGGAGGTAGAACCGGGTGGTGCGGGGTTCCTGGACTATGAGGTTGGAAGCTGTGGGTGGGAGATCTCCTGAGGTGATGAGGTATGGTCTGGGAGATGATGGTTTGGTGATGGGGAGTGGGGTCATGGTCCAGGGGGCAGTAGAAAGAGGTGTCCTCGAGTTGGCGTCTGGCTTCAGCGGTGTAGAGGTCAGTGCACCAGACTACCACTGCGCCCCCTTTATCCGCTGGCTTGATGGTGAGGTTGTTCTTATTTACTACTCACCCTGCCCCGACGGTTAAAAGTCAAAGCTTAAGGCTCTTTATCTGAATGCACACGACAAGATCAATGAGTTTGCAGCACAAATTGAAATAAAGGAATATAACTTGATAGCTGCTACAGTGATGTGGTTGCAGGGTGACCAAGATTGGGAACTCAATATTCAAAGGTGTTCAACATTCCAGTTGAATATGCAGAAAAGGAAAAGTAAGTGCGGTAACTTTATTAATAATGGAAGCTATCAGTGCAGTAGTGAGTAGTGACATGGGTGGAGTCAATTGTGATGTGGAATCAGTTTTAAAGGAATGAAATTTACCACTTTTCAGCTCTATCCTGAACATTGTGCAGATTGTCTTGCATTTGGACATGGTTTGCTATCGAATCTGAGGAGTTACAAATGGTGCTGAACATTGTGCAATCAACAGTAAATTCTGACCTTACAGTGAAAGGCAGGCCATTGATCAAGCAACATTAATGAATTCATTAAAATTGATAATGTCCTTTTGAAGTTCTATACTATCTCCATCCAGTTTCAATATTTCCAAGTTCTGTATCACCAAAGATTTTGAAATTCTGCCAAAGTCTGAGTCATTTATATATAATCAGGAACATTTATATATAATCTAAAGGTCTATCATTTGACCTTTGGAAACATCACTTCAGGCTTTATTCCAGCTCAGAAAATATTTCTTAACCACCCATTCTCTGTTTCATGTTCATGCTTTTTCTCTGCTTTTTATTTCTGTCCTTGAGATATGAGCACCTCCTGACTCGGCCTACATTTATTGTCTGCTGGTAAAGTTTGATAAGTTGGTAGTGAACAGCCTTCCTGAACTGTTGCTATCTTTATGATGTAGGTGAACACAATGTTGCCGGAAGGAATTTTGACTCAGTGACAGCAGTGATACAGTTCCAAGTCTGAATGTGCATGGATTGGAAGGGAAATTCAGAGTGCTTGTGTTTCCATGCATCTGCTGCTGTTTAGTGGGTGGCATGTTTAGAGGGTGCTGTCAAAGAAGCCTTGGTAATTTGCTGCAGTGCACTTGGATGATGGTACATTTGCTACCACTGTCTGCAAAGGGGTGGCATGGGAAGAGAATGAATGTTTACGTTGATGAATGGAGTGTTGTTCAAATAGGCTGTATGGTGTAGACTTTCTTGAGTGCTGTTAGAAGTAGCATAATCCAGGCAAGTGGAAAGTATTCCATCACATTCCTAACTTGTATTTGTGGTAGTCTGAAGATAACTTACTTGCAGCAGAATTCCTAGAAATTGATCTGCTCCTGTGGATCCAATATTTATAAGCTTGCCCAATTAAGAAATCCATCGGATGTTAACAGAGGAATGTTCATCAATGGTAATGCCATTAATTGTGTTATGAAGGTGTAAGGATACTGTACCTTTAACAGAGTTGAAAAGCTGGCAAGGATTTGAGAAGCACAGAGAGTTCAGAACAAAGTAGAAATGTAATATTCGGTCGAACAGTTAAAGTGGCTGAGTTGCTATGAGACACCGTGTGCAGCACGTGGCACAGTGGTTAGCACTGCTGCCTCACAGCGCCAGAGACCCAGGTTCAATTCCCACCTCAGGTGACTGACTGTGTGGAGTTTGCACGTTCTCCCCATGTCTGCGTGGGTTTCCTCCGGGTGCTCCGGTTTCCTCCCACAGTCCAAAGATGTGCGGGTTAGGTGAATTGGCCATGCTAAATTGCCCGTAGTGTTAGGTAAGGGGTAAATGTAGGGGTATGGGTGGGTTATGCTTCGGCGGGTCGGTGTGGACTTGTTGGGCCGAAGGGCCTGTTTCCACACTGTAATGTAATCTAATCTAAAAAAAAAATTTAAATTTGGCAAATCAGTTTAAATTATGCCCCAAGATACTAAGCTCCAATCAAGTTTGAACTTAGTATTTTGATAATACTAAAACCAATGAAACGATCCAGTGCTTCAGGGTATAAACAGCAGACATTTTGAACAGTTAGCCAAAGCGACAGAGAGAACTGCCAAACCACCAACAAATACAGGCCGCCTGCAGAACAGCTCTCTGAAAGGTACCTTTTATCTATTAAAGACATGTGAACCAGAATCCCTAAGAAGAAGAAAGGAAGACAGAAGAAAATCTACAGAGGACATTCAGCAAAGCTGACTGGTTTTGAAACATGATTATATTTTTTGTAAATTGTAATCGGTATTTTTAATCTGACCAGCATCGTAGAGGGGAAGGTAAAAGATAGGCTTAGAGAAAGGAGTTGCAAATAGTTGTCAGTTAATATTCTTTTAAAAAATGTTGTTAATTTTACTTTATATAGTGACATTTGGGATAGTTCTTTGCCTCTCGAATTTTCACAGATCACCACACACGGTAAATCCTTTCTGTGTTACTTGTTTAAATTAGCAGTCGGGGAGGGAGGGTGTTACCCCATGTCATAACAGTTTGGGGGCTCATCACTGGGGTTTGATCGGTTTGGGTCTTGGATTCATGATTTTAATAGGTCTAGACAGATCCAATCTGAGATTTGGACAGATTTGAATAGATTTGGGGTACGAAAAATCCCAGTAGATTTAAACACTTGCAAGTTCGTGTCCTAGATCTTCAAACAAAACATAGGTGAGACATTTTGTTTAATTTCAGTGACTTGTGGTTGATTAAATTAAAAGTGAGAGAAGTGGCTTTTAAAATTGCTACAGAGGTTCTGGGATTTAAGATGATTCTCAATTTTGCCAAGAAAGTTTAGAAGGAAAGTTTAGAAATAGCAATGAAGTTAAATTTGGGTTTAATCAAGGACAAAAGTAAAGCTGAAATTGTAAGGCAGTTACTCAAACACTTGGGTGTGTCAGAGAAACAAACAAATGCAGTAGAGATGGAAAACTTTAAATTACAATTGAGTCAAATGGAGTTGAAAGATAAACAATGAGCGAGAGAGGACAGAGACAGAGAGACAGTTGTTGGCTGAGCAAATAGAGAGAGAAGAAAGAGAGAGAGAAAGGGAGAGAGAAGAAAAGGAGAGAGAAAGAGAGAGAGAGAGAGAGAGGAAAAAGAAAGAGAGAAAAGGTTCTTAGCTGAGCAAAAAGAGAGAGAATTTGAACTTGAGAAGTTGCAACTTAGTCAGCCAAGTCAAGGTAACAGGATGGAGATTAAAAGAGAAGGTAGTGATAAATACAAATATGTCAAAACTCTGCCACATTTTGATGGGAAAGATGTTGAAGCTTCCTTTATTTCATTTGAAGAATCGGCTAGGCAGATGGAGTGGTCTGAGGATTTATGGGTAATGCTAGTTCAGATTAAATTGGTAGGCAGAGGTGTTTGCTGTGCTGTCAGATGAACAGTCAAGAGATTATGAAGAGGTACCAGAAGACTATAGACAGCAGTTCAGAAACAAAAAAGAAGGAACTAAGTCAAACTTACGTTGAGTTTGAAAGAATTAAGTATAATCATTTTGATAGATGGTGCATGCTTTAAAAATAGATAGGACCTTTGAGGCTCTAAGAGAGATTATTCTGCTGGTAAGAATTCACATGGAGGAACAGAAAGTTCAGGAAGTGAGGAGGGCAGCAGAAGTTTGTGCATAAGACAAGCTTCCTACCAGAATTTCTTCCTACCGTCATGGAGTGGGATACAGAAAATGACAGTGCCAATGGTTTAAAAAGGGCACTGGGAAAAGCGGTTTTCAATACAGAAGATGGACACATAAACTCACAGTGCTGGTCATTAACGAAAGGCACTGCGAGAAAGGATGTGGTAAAAGAAGCTAAGCTAGTGTCATTAGTGAAGGTAGTAAAGGACACCCCAAGATAAGCCAAGGAGCTGCAGGAGAGTGCACATCCTAGGCAGTGGGTGGGTATGGAGTTAGTACCTAATATCTACAAAGAATTCGCCTCTGTGGGTAAAGTTTACTTAGAAAGAACAGGAGGAGAAGGACAAGAAGTTATAATTTTGAAAGACACAGGATCTAACCAGTCGCTGATAGTAAGGAATGAATGAATTTGCACTATTTCTGATCTGTTACCCAAGAGCGTGATAAATTGTGGGATAGATGGACATAAATTTAGCATTGCCCTGTGTAAGATCAGGTTGGAGTGCCAACTCAAGACTGGGGAAGTTACAGTGGGAGTGATTGACAGAGTGTCAGTTCCAGGAATTCAATTTGTTTTTGGGAATGATTTGGCAAGGTCCAAAGTGGGAATGACACCCTTTGTTGTGGAGAAGCCCAAGGAAGACCAAAAAACTGAGGAGTTAATAGAAAAATATCCTGGTATTTTCCCAGACTGTGTAGTAACAAGATCCCACTATCATAAGTAACAGCACGAAGCAAAAACTATAGAGAAAAATGAAGGAGTTGAGGTTCAGTTAGTGCACACCCTGATTGATGTAATGGTCAAGAAAAGCCTGAACAGACAGAGGATCAGACAGAAGTGTTTAGTCCTGAAAGTCAAAGGGATTTGCAACAGAAAGACAAGACGATAAAACGTATACATGTGGATGTGTACACTGAAAAGGAAGCAGAGAATATTCCTGAGGGCTATTAAGAGAAAGGTAGAATCCTAAGATGGAAATGGGGAGCACGGCAAGTTAGGGCAGTGAAGAAGTGTGCCGAAGTGCACCAGATTGTGTTGCCGGTAGCATATCGACAGGAGGTGTTATGAATAGCACATGTACTACCTGTAGGAGGTTATCTAGGGGTATGAAAGACTCAGGCTAAGGTACAAAAACATTTTTATTGGCCTGGAATGCACAAGGATGTGGTTAACTTTTGCCTACGTGTCATACATGCCAAATGATAGGTAGGCCACAGGTGATAATATAATCAGTGCCTTTGTTGCCAATTCCTGCATTTGAAGAACCTTTCACATTGGTTATAAATGAGTGTGTCGGTCCCTTCCAGAGAACTAGGAGAGAGAAAGAACTGGAGAAACAGGTGTTAGTTACTGCCCTGCAGAATGAGGAATCAAAACCAGGTGATGTGGCTTTTGATGTGCCTCAGAATAGATTAAAACATGAAGAAGTCCTTGAGGAGTGGAATAGGTTAGTAAGCTATCTGTCTCCGGACCATAGAACACAGCTGAAAGGTTTGTTACTGCAGTATAAGGACATATGTAAGAATCAGGTGGGGAGGACTAATGCTATTGTATATGAAGTATATGTAGGGAAATACTGCTCCGATAAAACAACACCCCTATCGGCTTAATCTTCTCAAAGCCAGACAGGTCCAGATGGAGGTGGAGGCCATGTTCGACGAGGACATCATCGAACCAAGCCAGAGCAAGAGGAGTTCGCTGATCGTCATAGTTCACAAACCAGGCAGGACTCAAAGATTCTGTGTGGATCATCGGAAGGTCAACGCTGTTACAAATTTGGACTCATATCCAATTCCGAGATTGGAGGACTGTATCGAGAAAGTCAGACAAGCTAGTTACATCACCAAGTTGGACTTAAAGTGTGGTTACTGGCAAGTACTTTTATCAGAGACAGCAAAAGAAATTTCTGAGATTGTAACTTCAAAAGGGCTATATCAGTTTAAAGTGATGCCCTTTGGAATGAAGAATGCAGCCGCCACATTCCAAAGACACCCCAGAGTTGTGGCTGGGTTAACAAACTGAGCAGACTATTTGAACAATGTAGTGAACCTTAGTAAATCCTGGAAAGATCACATGGTACTGTTGGCAGAGCTCTTTGAATGCCTGTGAGAAGGAAAACTGGTAATGAACTTAAAACAGAATTCACGAAAGCAGAGGTGACATTCTTGGGACATAACATCGATCATAAAAGATTGACCCCACGGAACACAAAGAGGAAGGCCATCGAGGAATTTCCATGACCAACCTTGAAGAAAGAGGTGCTTCGATTCTTAGAACCCAACGGATTCTATCAGAAGTTTGTTCCAAATGTCAGTAGTGTAGTGGCACTGTTAACCGATTTGCTGAAGAAGAACACAAAGTCTTGGTGGATAGAACAATGCCAGGAGGTGTTTGACCATTAGAAAGCAATATTAACCACCACACCAGTTTTAGCTACACCAAACTTTTCAAACCCTTTTAAAGTTGCCACCAATGCTAGTGACATAGGAGTTGGAGCTGTACTACTACAGGAATGATGTGGAGCTGCGGTGTTGGACTGGGATGAACAAAGTTAAAAATCATATAACACCAGGTTTTAGTTCAATAGGTTTATTTGGAAGCACTACCTTTCAGAGCACTGCTCCTTCATCAGGTGGTTGTGGAGTGTAAAATCGTAAGACATGGAATTTATAGCATAGTTTACAGTGTGATGTAACTGAAATTATATATTGAAAAAGACCTGGGTTGTTTGTTAAGTCTCTCATCTTTTAGAATGAACATGTTGGTTTCAGTTCCTTCATATGTATATCACAGTACTTTTTAAAAGTTACATTCTCAAGTGAACTTTAACAATTGGTGTCATGTCAGCCCAGATAATGCATTGAAGGTGTGAGGTGCCCTGCGTGAGACTGTCTGTGCCACGATGTTCAGACTGATTCTAATCTCAGAAACTGAGTTACAGACTCTTACATGGATTCATGCAGTTTTTGAGCAAAACAAAATGTAAATCTGCAAGTACAAATTCAGCCCACAAATTTATATGTGTGTGTGTGTGTGTGCATGTGGATGTGTGTTTGGGGACGTGGTTATGAGTGTACGTGTGCGCGTGTGAGTGTGGGAATATATGTGTGAGTGTGAGAGAGAGCTTGTGTATGAGAAAGGATCTGCGTGAGTGTATGGGTCGGAGTGTGTGTGTGCATGTGTGTATGTGTGTGTGTGTGTAAGTGCGCATCTGTGTGTGTGTGCGCGTGTTTATAGAACATAGAACATTACAGTTGTACAGGCCCTTTGGCCCTGTCATACCAATCTGAAGCCCATCCCACCTACACTATTCCATGTATGTCCATATGCCTGTCCAATGATGACTTAAATGCACTTAAAATTGGTGAATCCACTACCGTTGCAGGCAAAGCATTCCATAATGAAAATGTGTTGCTGGAGAAGCGCAGCAGGTCAGGCAGCATCCCTGGATGCTGCCTGACCTGCTGCGCTTCTCCAGCAACACATTTTCAGCTCTGATCTCCAGCATCTGCAGACCTCACTTTCTCCTCAAAGCATTCTATACCCTTACTGCTCTATGAGTAAAGACACTACCTCTGACATCTGTCTATTCCTATCTCCCCTCACTTTAAAGTTGTGTCCCCTCATGTTTGCCGTCCCCATACTTGGAAAAAGGCTGTCCCTGTCCACCCTATTCAACCCTCTGATTATCTTGTATGTCTCTATTAAGTCACCTCTCAACCATCTTCTCTCTAACGAGAACAGCCTAAAGGCCCTCAGCCTTTCCTCGTAAGACATTCCTTCCATACCAGGCAACATCCTAGTAAATCTCCTCTGCACCCTTTCCAAAGCTTCCACATCTTTCTTATAATGCGGTGACCAGAACTGTACACAATACTCCAAGTGTGGCCGTACCAGAGCTTTGTACATCTGCAGCATAACCTCCTGGTTCCGGAACTCAATCCTTCTATTAATAAAGGCCAAAACACTGTATGCCTTCTTAACACCCCTGTCAATCTGAGTGGCAATTTTGTGTGTGTGCAGTGCAGTGCAGTGGGGTCACCTGTAGTGTGAGGCCATCCCGAAGTCCCGGTTGAGGTCATCCGCATGGGTGCCGAACCTGGCTATCAGCCTCTGCTCGGCCACTTTGCGTTGTTGCCTGTCCTGAAGTCTACCTTGGAGGATGGTCACCCGGAAGATCCGAGGTTGAATGTCCCAGACCGCAGAAGTGTTCTCCAACTGGGAGGGAACACTCATAGAACATAGAACGTAACATATAGAACAATACAGCGCAGACCAGGCCCTTTGGCCCTCGATGTTGCGCTGACCTGTGAACTATTGTCAGCTCGTCCTTCTACACTATCCCAAAATCATCCATGTGCTTATCTAAGGATTGTTTAAATCTCCCTAATGTGGCTGAGTTGACTACCTTAGCAAGTAGGGCATTCCATGCCCTTACCACTCTCTGCATAAAGAACTTGCCTCTGACATCAGTCTTAAATCTATCACCCCTCAATTTGTAGTTGTGCCCTCTCGTACAAGCTGACATCATCATCCTAGGAAAAAGTCTTTCACTGTCTACCCTGTCTAATCCTCTGATCATCTTGTATGTCTCAATCAAATCCCCTCTTAGCCTTCTTCCTTCCAATGAGAAAAGACCCAAGTGTCTCAGCCTTTCCTCATAAGACCTTCCCTCCAGACCAGGCAACATCCTGGTAAACTCCTCTGCACCTTTCCCAATGCTTCCACATGCTTCCTGTAATGGGGCAACCAGAATTGTTCACAATATTCAAAGGAAGGAGAGGATCAAATATGAAGGTAGGCTAGCCAGTAATATTAGAAATTATAGTAAAAGTTTCTTTCAATACATAAGAAACAAACGACAGGCAAAAGTAGACATTGGGCCACTTCAAACTGATGCTGGAAGCCTAGTGATGGGAGGTAAGGAAATAGCAGGAGAACTTAATAAGTACTTTGCATCAGTCTTCACAGTGGAAGACATGAGTAATATCCCAACAATTAAAGGGAGTCAGGGGCTGAGTTGAGTATGGTTGCCATTACAAAAGAGAAAGTGCTAGAAAAGCTAAAAGGACTTAAAATTGATAAATCTCCTAGCCCCAATGGGCTACATCCTAGAGTTGTGAGGGAGGTGGCTGAGGAAATAGCGGAGGCGTTGGTTGGGATCTTTCAAAAGTCACTGGAGTCAGGGTAAATTCCCGGATGATTGGAAGATCGCTGTTGTAACCCCCTTGTTCAAGAAAGGATCAAGACAAAGGATGGAAAATTATAGGCCAAATAGCCTAACCTTGGTTGTTGGTAAAATTCTAGAATCCATCATTAAGGATGAGGTTTCTAAATTCTTGGAAGAGCAGGGTCGGATTAGAACAAGTCAACATGGATTTAGTAAGGGGAGGTCATGCCTGACAAACCTGTTGGAATTCTTTGAAGAGGTGACAAATAGGGTAGACCAGGGAAACCCAGTGGATGTGGTCTACCTAGACTTCCAAAAGACCTTTGATAAGGTGCCACACGGGAGGCTGCTGAGCAAGGAGAGGCCCCATAGTGTACAAGGTGAGCTACTGGTATGGATTGAGAATTGGCTGTCTGACAGAAGGCAGAGAATTGGGATAAAAGGTTCTTTTTCGGAATGGCAGCCAGTGACAAG
>NC_057712.1:99348853-99359391 GCF_004010195.1 Chiloscyllium plagiosum | reverse complement strand
AGGGTGGTGGGTCTGTGGAATTCATTGCCGCAGAGTGCAGTGGAGGCTGGGACGCTAAATGTCTTCAAGGCAGAGATTGATAAATTCTTGATGTCACAAGGAATTAAGGGCTACGGGGAGAATGCGGGTAAGTGGAGTTGAAATGCCCATCAGCCATGATTGAATGGTGGAGTGGACTCGATGGGCCGAATGGCCTTATTTCCACTCCTATGTCTTATGGTCTTATGATCTTATCCACCTGGGTGGCAACTTTCAGGGATCTATGTATCAAGATCCCTCTGCACATCCACAATTCCAACAATCTTTCCATTGACCAAGTATTGTGCCATCCCGTTATTCTTCCCAAGTGCACCACCTCACTTTTAGTTGCATTGAACTCCATTTGCCACCTCTCAGCCCAATTCTGCAGTTTATCTAAATCCCCCTGCAACCTGTAACATTCTTCCAAACTGTCCACTACTCCATCGACTTTAGTGTCGTCTGCAAATTTACTAATCCATCCACCTATGCCTGCGTCTAAGTCATTTATAAAAATGACAAACAGCAGTGGTCCCAAACCAGATCCTTGTGGAACACCACTAGTAACCAGACTCCATACTGAATATTTTCCAACAACCACCACTTGCCAGTTTCTAATCCAAACTGCTAAATCACCCTCAATCCCATGCCTCTGCATTTTCTCCAACAGCTAACCATGTGGAACCTTATCAAAGGCTTTACTGATATCCATGTATACCACGTCAATTGCCCTACCCTCATCTACATGCTTGGTCACCTTCTCAAAAAACTCAATGAGGTTTGTGAGACACAACCTGCCCTTGACGAAACCATGTTGATTATCTGAAGTCAAATTGTTGCTTGCTAGATGATTATAAATCTTATTTCTTATAATCCTTTCCAAAACCTTTCCTACAACAGAAATAAGGCTCACAGGTCTATAATTACCTGGGTCATCTCTGCTGTCCTTCTTGAACAAGGGTTCAAAATTTGCAATCCTCCAGTCCTCAGGTACTAACCCATAGACAATGATGACTCAAATATCAAAGCCAAAGGCTCTGCTATCTCCTCCCTAGCTTCCCAGAGAATCCTCGGATAAATCCCATCCGGCCCAGGGGACTTGTCTACTTTCACTCCTTCTAGAATTGATAACACCTGTGTGTAACTAACCTCAATCCTTTCTAGTCTAATATCTCGTACCTCATTCTTCTCCTCTACAATATTCTCCTTTTCCTGGGTGAACACCGATGAGGAATGTTCATTTAGCACCTCTCCAATCTCCACAGGGTCCACACTCAACTTCCCACTTCTATTATTGACTGGCTCTATTCCTACCCTAATCATCCCTAATCATCCTTTTATTCCTCATATACCTATAGAAAGCTTTAGGGTTCTCCTTTATTCTATTTGTTTAAGACTGCTCGTGTCCTCTCTTTGCTCTTCTTAACTCCCTCTTTAAATCCTTCCTAGATGATCTGTAACTCTCTATCGCCTCATCTGTACCAACTTGCCTCATCAACACATAAGCCTCTTTCATCTTCTTAACAAAAGATGCAATTTCTGTAGTAAACCACAATTCCCTTACCTTATCACTTCCTCCCTGCCTGACAGGGACATACCTATCAAGGACACGCAATATCTGTTCCTTAAACCAGCTCCACATTTCCGTTGTCTGCATCCCCTGCATTTTGCTACCCCATTCTGTGCATCCTAATTCCTGCCTAATCACATTATAATTGCCCTTGCCCCATCGATAACTCTTGACCTGTGGCATGTACTGATCCCTTTCCATTGCTAAACTAAACGTTACTGAATTATGGTCACTCTCTCCAAAGTGCTCACCTACAACTAACTCAAATACCTGGCCTGGTTCATTACCAAGCACCAGATCCAGTGTGGCCTCTCCTCTTGTCGGCTCTTCAACATACTGTGTCAGGAAACCCTGCTGTACACATTGGACAAAAACTGATCCATCCGACGTACTAGAGTTATAGCATTCCCAATCAATGTTGGGGAAGTTAAAGTCCCCCATAATGACCACCCTGTTCCTTTCACTCCTACCCAGGATAATGTTGCTAATCCTCTCTTCCACCTCCCTGGAACTCTGCGGAGGACCATAAAAAAAACTCCAAGAAGTGTGACCTCTCCTCTCCTGTTTTGAACCTCAGCCCACACCACCTCAGTAGACGAGTCCTCACCAAAAGTTCTCTCAGCCACCGTTATACTATCCTTGACAAACAAGGCCATGCCTCCCCGTCTTTTACTGTCTTGCCTGTTCTTAATGAAAGATCTAAACTCTGGAACCTGCAACATCCATTCTTCACCCTGCTCTATCCATGTCTCCAAAATGGCCACAACATCGAAGTCCCAGGTCCCTATCCATGCTGCAAGCTCACCTACCTCATTTTGGATACTTCTGGCGTTGAAGTAGACACACTTCAAACCACTTTGCTGTCTGCCAGCATATTCCTGTGACCCTGAAATCCTGTCCCTGTCCTTCCTACTCTCATCCTCCTGTGCACTGCAGCTGCACCTCCGGTTCCCATCCCCCTGCTGGGAGATTTAAACCCACCCGAATAGCACCAGCAAATATCCCCCCAGGATATTAGTACCTCTCTGGTTCAAGTGAAGACCATCCTGTTTGTACAAGTCCCACCTTCCCCAGAATGAGCCCCAATTATCCAAAAACCTGAAACCCTCCCTCCTGCACCATCCTTGCAGCCACGTATTTAACTGATAGCTCTCCCTATTCCTTGCCACACTATCATGTGGCACGGGTAACAATCCAGAAATAACAACTCTGTTTGTTCTAGCTCTCAGCATCCACCCTAGCTCCCTGAAATCCTGCCTTACATCCCTATCCCTCTTTCTACCTATGTCGTTGATACCTACATGGACAATGACTTGAGCCTGGTCACCCTCTCCCTTCAGGACCCCAAATTTATGATCCAAGACATCACAGACCCTGGCACCTGAGAGGCAACCGTGAGTCTCGTTCGTTCCCTACAAACCTTCTATCTGAGCCTCTAACTATCGAGTCCCCAATGACTAACACTCTCCTCCTTTCCCTCCTTCTCTTCTGTGCAACAGGGACAGGCTCTGTGCCAGAGACCTGGGCCCCACTGCTTGCCCCTGGTAAGTCATCCCCCTCAACAGTATCCAAAACGGTATACATGTTTTTCAGGGGAACAACCACAGGGGATCTCTCCACTGACTGTTTTTTCCCCTTTCGAACAGTTACCCAACTTTCTTCTTGCCCAGCAGTAACTGCTTCCCTATAACTCCTATCTATCACAGCCTCTGCCTCCCGAATGATCCGGAGTTCATCCAGCTCCCGCTCCAGTTCCCTAACACAGTCTTGGAGGAGCGAGGGTTGGGTGCACTTCCTGCAGACGTACTGGGTTGAGACACTATTGGCATCCCTGACCTCAAACATCCTGCAGGAGGAACATTGCTCTCCCTGTACTGCCATCCCTGCTAATCCCTTAGTCACAAAGTAAAAAAGAGACGCTTACTTGATATGTCCCTGGTCTTTAAGGTTAGAGGAGGTGGTTGGGTGGGAAGTCCTACAAAGGTAGGGTCTCAGGTTGAGAAGACACTGACTTATATAGCAGGACAGAAATAAAAATAAGAAGTCCCTCCTTTTCCAGAAACCTCTGCTCTCTAATTTCAAATTTAAAAGCACAAATCAGTGACTCACCGCTCCCGGCAGGCCCCTGGTGCAAGCTCCTGCCCTTCGAGTTGCTGCCGCTGCTGAAGCTGCCTGGTTAATGTTGTACAGTGGCTGTTCATCCGTTGCCGTAGCCTCTGCTCGGTCTCGCCAATGTACCATGCCTCAGGGCATCTTTGCCTGTAATGTATGAGATAGACAACGTTGGTTAAGTCGCATGAGTACCTGCCGCATTCATGGTGGGACATGCCCCCACATGTAATGGTGGTATCCGTGTCAACCCTCTGACACGTCTTGCAGCGTCTATCGTGACAGGGTTGTATGGTGTTGTCCTGAAAGCCGGGCAGTTTGCTACAAACAATGATCTGTTTGAGGTTTGGTAGTTGTTTAAAGGCATGCACAGACACACACATATAGATTTGTGGGCTGAATTTGCATTTGCAGAATTACATTTTATTTTGCTCAAAAACTGCATGTAAGAGACTGTAACTCAGTTTCTGAGATTAGAATCAGCCTGAATATCGTGGCATAGACAGTCTTATACAGGACACTTCACACCTTCAATGCATTATCTGGGCCGACATGACACCAATTATTAAAATTCACTTGAGAATGTAACTTTAAAACAGTTCTGCAATTTACATATGAAAGAACTGAAACCAACATGTTCATTTTAGATGATAAGAGACTTAACAAACAACCCAGGTTTTTTCAATATATAATTTCAGCTACATCACACTGTAAACATTTGCTATAAATTCTGTGTCTTATGGTCTTATTCTCCACAACCACCTGATGAAGGAGCAGCGCTCTGAAAGCTAGTGCTTCCAAATAAACCTGTTGGACTATAACCTGGTGTTGTGTGATCTTTAACCTGCTACAGGAAGATGAGGATGGGATTGAACTGTCAGTTACTTTTGGAAGAAACTCAACATCCAACAGAAGAAATACTCCATGATCGAAAAAGAACTATTGAGTTTGGTTATGGCCTTACAACATTTTAACGTGTATGTCACAAACAATGTGTTGGAGACAGTTGTATACATGGATCACAATCCACTTACATTCTTAGAACACATTAAAGTCAAGAATATGAGACTATTTTGTTGGAGTCTTATGTTACAGACTTTTAATTTACATATTGTATATGTTGTGGGTCATAAGAATGTAATCGCAGATGCATTATTGCGGATTTAACTGATAAAATTTGGATGAGATTTCTATTTATCAAATTTATATAGATATATATATAGATATAGGTGTATGGGAAGAAGTTAAGGTGAATTTCAATTAAAGTTTTCTGCATGTTATGGTAATGTGTTTAAAGAATAGAAATAAAACGAAGCCATCTTTTCATTATGATGGTTCATTTCTTTTCTTAAAGGGAGGTGTTATGAAGGTGTAAGGGTACTGTACCTTTAAGAGAGTTGAAAAGCTAGCAAGGACTTTCAAGAAGCACAGAGAGTCCAGAACAAGGTAATAATGTAACATTTGGGCGGTACAGTGGCACAGTGGTTAGCACTGCTGCCTCACAGTGCCAGAGACCCGGGTTCAGTTCCCGCCTCAGGCGACTGACTGTGTGGAGTTTGCACATTCTCCCCGTGTTCTGCGTGGGTTTCCTCCGGGTGCTCTGGTTTCCTCCCACAGTCCAAAGACATGCAGGTCAGGTGAATTGGCCATGCTAAAATTGCCCATAGTGTTAGGTGAAGGGGTAAATGTAGGGGTATGAGTGGGTTGCGCTTCAGCGGGTCGGTGTGGACTTGTTGGACCGAAGGGCCTGTTTCCACACTGTAAGTAATCTAATCTAATTTGTTCGATCAGCTAGAGTGGCTGAGTTGCCATGAGACAAAAACAAATTTGGCCAGTTTAAATTCTGCCCCAAGATACCAAACTCTAAACAAGTTTGAACTTAGTATTTTGATAATATTAAAACCAATAAAACAATCCAATGTTTCGGGGTATAAATATCAGACATTTTGAACAGTTAACCAGAGCGGCAAAGAGAACTGCCAAGCCACCAACAAATACAGGCTGCCCACAAAACAGCTCTCTTAAAGGTACCTTTTATCTATCAAAGACGTGTGAAGCAGAATCCCTAAGAAGAAGACAGAGGAAAATCTACAGAGGACACTCAGCAAAGCTGACTGGTTTTGAAAGTGATTTTTGTTTTTGTAAATCGGAATTGGTATTTTTATCAGATCAGTATTGTAGAGGGGAAGGTAAAAGAGAGGCTGAGAGAAAGGAGTTGCAAACAGTTGTTACTTAATATTTTATGTTATACTTAAAAAAAGTTGTCAATTTTTACTTTAAATAGTGACTTTTAGGATGGTTCTTTGCCTCTCGAATTTTCACAGATTACCACACAGGGTAAATTTTTTCTGTGTTTCTCATTTAAATTAGAAGAGACAGTTTACTCCATGTCATATGGATATATGTACATTTTTCCCTTGTTGGAGATGGCCATTGTCTGGCACTTAGGCATTACAAATATCACTTGCCAAATAGCAACCCAAGCCTGAAAATTGTCCTGGTCTTGTTACAGATGGAGATGGAGATGGACAGCTTAAGTATCTGAGGAGATCTAAACCATATTGAACACTGTGGAGTTGTCAGTAAATACACCCACTTTAACTTTATGTAGAAAAGAAGGTAATTGATGAAGCCACTGAAGAACATGGACTCCTGTGACACAGCAGTAATGTCCCTACTTTTAAGCAAGGATGCCTATGTTCAAGCCCCAACTGCTCCAGTTAATGCATCATAAAATTTCTGAACACGTGGATGAGAAATATCTACAGTGAAAAACCAAGGCTCTTGTAGCACAGTAATAGTGTCCCTGCCTCTGAGCCAGAAGGTATGGGCTCAAGTCCCACCTGTGTCATAATATCTCTGAACAGGTTCATTAAAAAAAAGAATCTACACTGAACAACCAATGTCCTGAGGCTGAGATAATTGATTCCCTCAACCAAGGTAGTATGCCTTCAACCAGTGGTCAGTTCCCTCATTCCATTGACTTCAATTCTGCCAGCACTCCTGAGGACTTGCTCTGTGAAATTATAGCCTTGATGACAACAGCATTATTGTGAATTAAACTCTGGAACTGAGTTATTTTGTATGGATCTAAATGAAGGGCATGAGATCCAAGAGGCCCCCTTGGTGGAATCCATCTGGAACATTGCTGGATAAATGCTGTTTGATAGCATTATTATTGATTCCTACATTACTTTGTTAATGGTTTAGAGGAGACAGATGGGGTGTTAATTGGCTTAATTGGATTTGTTCAGTTTGTTTTGTGAAAGCTACGTACCTGAGCACCTTTTTACATTATCCTACTCCAAATTCACAACTCAGAAGTTGGCAGGAAAGTGGAGTCTTGGTCATAATCAGATCAGCCAGAAGCGTATTGATTGACACAATAAGCTGAAGGGGTAAAACGGCCCAAGCATTCTTCTAATTCATATGCTTACATTGTCAGGTGGATGTTAGTGTGACAGTTACACTAGAATAGTTAGGCTCGGGGCTTGGCCAGTTCTGTAGCAGAAACCTTGAGTGCTACAGCTGGAATATTGTTGGATCCATCAGTATCCAGTGTCTTCATCTGCTTTATCAATGACCTTCCATCCTGTTTAGAATAACCCATAGAAAACATTACAATTGGCTCAGTTCTTATTCCGAGGCATTATTTAATGTTACTAATATTTTGAGACAGGAAAATATAACAATCCATTGGAATTGTCTGTCCTCTGAATGTTACAATATTCTTTGAGTACTGGTTCCTGTAGCGCAAACTCAAAGAACCAAAAATGAATTCATCCTACTTTCCCCTTGGAAGAAAGAAGCCGTCACTAAAGTGATTTTTGTGCTTACAGTAACCTTGGAAAATACAAGTATTTTATCTCCAAAAAATGACAGACTATGCAGATAACCCTTTGATTTGTGTATTTAACCTTTTTCACTCCAAGGAGAATAATCCCAAACTCTCCAAACTATTCTCATAACTGAAGGTTCTCATCCTCATTAGCATTTCTGTAAATCTGTTCTGCCCTCTCTCTAATGCATTCACATCCGTGTGTATAGTGCGGCACCCAGAACTGTACACAAATCTTCAACTGGAGTCTAATAATTATCTTGAAATGTTCAGCATCATCTCCTTGCTTTTGCACTCTGTGTACCTATTGATAAAGTTGAGGATGCTCTAGACTTTATTAACAGCTCTCTCCCTGTCATACTATAAAATTAAATAGTTTTACTCTTGGTCCAGAGTTAGGGAGTAACTCTCCTTACCAGTATTTTACTGTGTCGAGGGGAATCCTCCCTTTTAGCTTGACCTTTATTTGAAATTTCCTTTCTTGTTCTTTCTGTCTGTTTCCAGCCTGCACTGTAATCTGAGGTAGTATGTTAGCATCATACAAGGAAATCCTACTCACAATCAGAATTGTTTCGGCAGAAACTTTAAGTAGCCAAGAAAGAAAGCTAAATATCAGTCTGACGTATCCTTTACCCTCATGGATAGCCTCTAAATGTGAGCAGTCATTTTTCCCTTAGTTGATGATGAATGTTACTAGTATCACAACAAAGCAAACACCATTCCAGACAAATGGGGTAACTTTGTTTTTAAAGGTGCATTTCTTTAGAGAAGGAGACAAGGAAAATTGTACTGGAGGATTGACTGCTTGGCCAAAAGAATAGATGAGGCAGAAGAAAAGTATTTTAATGCAAAGACCAAAATGGAAAACTGTGGCCAGAGAAATGGAATGTGATTAGTTTAACATTGCTCTGGTACAGACACTTAAATAAAGTAATGAGCTCTTCCTGAGCTACAAACTAAACTGCTCAAAATAAATAATTATAAGCAATAACAAATATATAAAGCTAATTCCTGTGCTACATTGTGATTATTGTAAGTGATCCCAGTCATGTTGAATCCATAAAAGGCAGATTCTTTCTTAAAGGAGTTGAATCTTACTATCAGCCAGTAAAATCATTTCTTAGAGAAACAGTGCTTTGGTTTTGGAAGCAGTCCAAACCGAGGGGTCTTGTGCTGTAGTTGACCCTGGAATGATGACTCATCATAACGGTCTGCAGTTTGCTTAGTGGCCAATCATCAGCTATGAGAAACAAGTCATGGAATAGAAATGAACAAGTGAAGTGCTCAATGTTTAGATATGTAATGCGCTGCCAAAACGAGCTTCAATCCCGAGATTCAGCAGCTCAATGAGGATACAATTTGATTGTCAAACTAGTGGGGTTTTGCTATTCCACAGTCCATGCGATCCTCTTCATTGATGTCTGGTCACCATCCAAGTCACAATCCTGAAATTTAATGACTGAACTCCTTAGTGTAGCCATACCCTGTACTGATGCTAACCCTTGTGGGATAGATTGAATCAGGGTGTTGCAATACAGTGGGAACAGGAATCTCCTCCTCTTAGGTAATTAAAAATAGGGCATGGGTTACAGTGAGATGCCTTCAGTATCTGATCTGCATGCAAAAATCTGGCAGAGTGTGTCTTAAATCAATGGAATATAAGAATGCACTGGGTAACAAGAGTTATTGATTTAACCCCATCAATTTCCAGGTGGGGACCTCAGATTACCCCTGTTGGATAAGGCAACACAACACGCCAAAAATCCATTTATTACCCATCAAAGCAGATATTTCTACCTGGTTATCATTGTTTGTGTAAGGATTTAAGGGATTAACTAAAGGACTGGTGAGTCATGTCAATTTCCATGCCTAGTCAACACAAAGAAAAGCAGCTCCCTCAAACATTGCAGGCACAAATAGAATTAAAACCAAAAATGGATTGAGCCAGAAAGATATACATGGGCATAGTGCAATTAAGACTTTTGGAAATATGCAGTACATAAAAAACTTCTAGATTTACATTATCTTCAATTTGGATGTGTCAAAGCACAAAGCTCAGTGTTTTTATTCATTAATGAAACCCTTCCATGATCTTGCCCCTCTCGAATTCTGTAATGATTTCACAATCCGCTGAGCTGTCTATGCTCCTCTAAACCTGGCCTCGTTGGTATGAAAAAAATCTTTTTCACACAGTGAGTAGTTAGGGTCTGGAATGCACTGTCTGGAGGACTGGTGGAGGCAGGTTCAATTGAAGCATTGAAAAGAGGATTGGATGATTATTTAAATAGAAATAATGTGATGGATTATGGTAAAGAATAGGCAGGAAATTGGCTCTAAGTTGTAATGTTCTGAAATCCAGTACAATGAGACATATCAATTCTGCACTATATCAATTTTGTGATTGTATATAGTATTGGTTCTGAGACATTAACATTGCAAACTGCATTAAATCAGTTTCTCTCTCATCATCAGCAAAATGTATGATTTGAGATTATTTCATCTATCAAGGAACCACACACCAGTGAAAGCACTACAGATAAATTTCAAGGAAACTCAAAGTAATGATAATGTTTAGGAAAGGAACTACGACCTGAGGTGGTAGACCCCTCACTTTTAGGAGCAATAGTAGAATCTGTCATGTGTGTAAAGCACCCAATTAATAATGTCATACATTCTCAGTGGGGATCTCAAAAAGAATTATAATTGGTTGTTATATGCCACTTGAAACCAAAAATGTCCTTAGACCCAGCCAAGGAAAAAGGGAGTATTCTTCTACCCAAATATACCACACGGGGGGTCGGAGATGAACATACAGTCACATAGCTGGACAGCACAGAAACAGATCTTTTGGTCCAACTCATCCATGCTGAGTAGATTTCCTAAATAACGGCTGCAGAAAGGCAGTTCAAGGGGTATCTGCCTTTGGAGGTAGTATGGGCTGAAGTCAGAAATAGGAAAGGTGCTGTCACGTTGTTGAGTGTTGACTATAGGCCCGCCAATTAC
>NC_057712.1:99293453-99346405 GCF_004010195.1 Chiloscyllium plagiosum | reverse complement strand
TAGGTCTTTTTTCGTTGGAACGGCGAAGGATGAGGGGTGACTTGATAGAGGTTTATAAGATGATCAGGGGAATAGATAGAGTAGACAGTCAGAGACTTTTTCCCCAGGTACAACAGAGTGTTACAAGGGGACATAAATTTAAGGTGAAGGGTGGAAGGTATCGGGGGGATGTAAGGGGTAGGTTCTTTACCCAGAGAGTAGTGGGGGCATGGAAATGCGCTGCCTGTGGGAGTGGCAGAGTCAGAATCATTGGTGACCTTTAAGCGGCAATTGGATGGGTACATGGATAGGTGCTTAAGCTAGGACAAATGTTCGGCACAACATCGTGGGCCGAAGGGCCTGTTCTGTGCTGTATTGTTCTATGTTCTATCTATATTCTAAGCCAATCCAATTTGCCATCATTTGGCCCATATCGCTCTAAAACCTTTCTATTCATATAACCTTTCAGATGAGATCATTGCTTAATACCACAAAATGCAATGGAGAAAGAAATCCTTTAGACCCAAAAGAAGAAATTTCCAGAAGACATAGTGAGTTTATAACTTTAGTAAAACTTACCATCTTCATAAGTCTTTGTACAAACATTAGGAGTTGTGAGAACTGGACCAAATTTTCTGAAGAGGTGAAGGAGTGGGTTGCTGAGGGCAATGCTGCTCATGTGATGTTTATGAGTTTCCAAGTGGCTTTCAATTCAATTCCACACAAAAGACCTGTGAGAAAAGCTATAGATCATGGAATAAAGGAGGCAGGAGGCCACGACTCCTATTCTTAAACGTAGCATGGTTTTGAGAAACCCAGACATGTGACAGACAGATCTCTTCTGGAGCTGTAGTCAGCTTCTATCATTACTCCTAAAAGTGTATGTGAAGGGTATACCACCTCAGGTCCTAATCCATTTCCGATACATTATCATTACTTTCAGTTCCCTTGAAATTTATCTGTAGTGCTTTGACTGGTAGAAAGTGAGGACTGCAGATTATGGAGATCAGGGTCAAGAGTGTGTTGCTGGAAAAGCACTGCAAGTCAGTCAGCATCCGAGGAGTAGAAGAATTGACGTTTCGGGCATTAGCCCTTCGTCAGGAATCCTGCCTGACCTGCTATGCTTTTCCAGCAACACATTCTTGACAGTGCTTTAACTGATGTATTAGTTCTATGGTAGATGAGATAATCTCAAATAATCTATTTTACTGCTGATGAGAGAGGAACAGAGATTTGTGACTGAAACACAGCATATCCTTTTACTGATTTAAGATGTTCCACATCCTTTACTTTGGAGAAATTTCTCTCATCCTGTTGGTAGAATAAGACTACAACAGACATTAGATTAGTGTATGTGAAGAGATACTTACAAAGTATTTATTCTGTACAATGAGTGTGCATGAAGACATACTTACAAAGTATTTATTCTATACAATAAGTGTGCGTTAAGATATATTTACAAAATATTTATTCTGTACAATGAGTGTGCGTAAAGATATATTTACAAAGTATTTATTGTGTACAATGAGTGTGCGTAAAGATATATTTACAAAGTATTTATTGTGTACAATGAGTGTGCATTAAGATATATTTACAAAATATTCAAATCTAGACAATAATCAAAACCTGTGGCAGCAATGTACTTACTCTCTCCCCTGCCCACCAAATCAAGGTGCAGGCCTTGACATCTGTAGCTGTGCAGTGAGAACACCCTGCCTGGTATGCTCTGGTGATGCTGAATACTTTAACAAGCGTCACATAGAAACTGAAAGGTTTGGAGAGCCTGAGCCTGCTGAAAGTTTTCTGCACAGGAACCATCTCACCCTCCTCTGCCTGAGCTGCTGGATGCAACCAGGTCAGAGGCAGAGGTATAGAAGGGCGGGGCGCCACTGTAATGTTCTGAGAGGAAACTGGGGGGACATCTGTCTGTAGCTCTGCTTCTCTGCATGTACCCACTGGCAGCATTCTGTTTCCTTGGGAAGAAGGGAAGCTGGAGTGAGATTCAAGTGCCTCATCCCTTTCTTGCCTTTCTATTGATGGATAGAGCTATGGAGTGCAGTTCCAAAAACATGGCCATACTCTTCCACCTTCCTTTCCAGCTCACTGCTGCACTCTGGCATAGTTGTCTGACATTCCCCTGTATCTCTCTTTCTCTTCAAGTTAAGCATGTCTCTTATGGCTGAGTACAGAGGACGCATCTTGATCAGGGGCTTGTCCTCAATTGTACTCCAAAATCTGTCAATGAGGGTTTACCAGAAGCAGGTGACTGTTTTTTCAATGGACGTCAGAGGCCATGCATCATGTCTACTTATCAATAGGGCTGAGTCTACACAATGCAGGTCTTGGATTTGTCTGTAATGCCCACTGATATCATGGTGCAGCGATGTGTAGGAGTGCTAGATGTGGGTGAGCTACTCACACCCATATCCCGTGCTGGTGCACATTGCTGAGATCAGAAATGGCAGCTGGAATCTAAGAATCAGGTCCCATCTGCCCTCACTAAGTTGCTTGAGTTTTTTGAAGAAGTGACAAGGAAGATTGATGAAGGCAGAGTAGTGGACATTGTCTATATGGACTCCAGCAAGGGGTTCGACAAGGTTCCACATGGTAGATTAGTTAGCAAGGTTAGATCACATGGAATACAGGAAAGCTAGCTATTTGGATACAAAATTGGTTTGAACATAGAAGATGCAGGGTGGTGATGGAGGGAGGCCTGTGACCAGTAGTGTGTCACACGGATTGGTGCTGGGTCCACTGCTTCTTGTCATGTGTGTGTGTATATATATATATATATATATATATCTTTATATACATATATATAAATAATTTGGATGTGAATATAACAAGTATAGTTAGTACGTCTGCATATGACAAGAAAATAAGTGGTGTCGTGGACAGAGTACAACTGGACCTTGATCAGATGGGCCAATGGGCTGAGCAGTGGCAGATGGAGTTTAAGTTAGATAAATGTGAGGTGCTGCATTTTGGAAAGGCGAATCAGGGCAGGACTAATACACTTAATGGTAAGGTCCTAGGGAGTGTTGCCGAACAAAGAAACTTTGGTGTGCAGGTTCATAACTCCTTGAAAGTGGAGTTCATGGGTAGACAGGGTAGTGAAGAAGGCATTAGGTACACTTGTCTTTATTGGTCAGTGCATTGAGTATAGGAGTGGGGAGTTCATGTTGTAGGTGCACAGAACATTGATGAGGCCACTTTTGGAATACTGTATTCAATTCTGATCTACCTGCGATAGGAAAGATTTTATGGAGTCATAGAGACAGCATAGAAACAGACCCTTTGATCCAACTTGTCCATGCAACCAGATACCCTAACCTAATCTAGTCCCATTTGCCAGCACTTGGCCCACATCCCTTTAACATCTTCCGATCATGTACCTATCCAGATATCTTTTTAATGTTGTAATTGTACCAACCTCCACCACTTCCTCTGGCAGCTCATTCCATATACACACCACTCTCTGCTTGAAAAGGTTGCTCCTTAGGTCCCCTTTAAATTCTTCCCCTCTCACCCTAAATCTGTGGCCTCCAGTTCTGAACTCACCCACCCCAGGGAAAAAGATCTTGTCTATTTATCCTATCCACAGCCCTCATGATTTTGTCAATCTCTATAAGGTCACTGCTCAGCCTCTGACATTCCAGGGAAAACAGCCCAAGCCTATTCAACCTCTTCCTATAGCTCAAATCCTCCAAACCTGGCAACATCCTTGTAAATCTTTTCTGAACACTTTCAAGTTTCACAACATTTTTCCGATAGGAAAGAGACCAGAATTGTACGCAATATTCCAAAGATGGCCTAACCAATGTTCTGTACAGCTGCAACATGACATCTCAACTCTTATACTCAATGCTCTGACCAATAAAGGTAAGTATACCAAATGCCTTCTTCACTGTCCTGTCTGTTGTGATTCTACTTTCAAGGAACTACGAACCTGCACTCCAAGGTTTCTTTTATCAGCAACACTTCCCAGGATCTTACCATTAAGTGCACAAGTCCTGCTTTGATTTGCCTTTCTAAAATGCAGCACCTCACAATTATCTAAATTAAACTCCACTTGCCACTCCACTTGGCCCATCTGGTTAAGCTCCTGTTGTAATCTAAAGTAACCATCTTTGCTATCCACTACACCTCCAATTTTGGTGTCATCTGCAAACTTACTAACTATACTTTCTATATTCACATCCAAATCATTTATATAAATGACTAAAAGTAGTGGACCCAGCACCGATCCTTGAGGCACTCCACTGGTCACAGGCCTCCAGTCTGAAAAACAACCCTCCACCACCACTCACTGTCTTCTACCTTTGAGCCAGTTCTGTATCTAAATGGCAAGTTCTCCCTGTATTCTATGAGATCCAACTTCGCTAACCAGTCTCCCATGAGAAACTTTGTTGAACGCCTTACTGAAGTACATACAGATCACGTTGACCACTTTGTCCTCATCTATCCTCTTCGTTACTTCTTCAAAAAACTCAATCAAGTTTGTGAAACATGATTTCCCATATCCCTAAACAGTCCTTGCCTTTCCAAATGCACGTAGATCCTGTCCCTCAGGATTCCCTCCAACAACTTGCCCACTATCGATATCAGGGCCACCGGTCTATAGTTTCCTGGCTTTTCCTTCCCACCTCTCTTAAACACCATGTTAGCCAACCTTCAGTCTTCCTGCACCTGTGACTATCAATGATACAAATATCTCAGCCAGGGGCCCAGCATTCACTTCCCTAGCTTTCCACAAAGTTCTTAGGTACACCTGATCAGATCCTAGAAATTTATACACTTTTATGCATTTTAAGACATCCAGCACCTCCTCCTCTGCAATATGGACATTTTTGTTGCTAAACTTGACAGGGTTCAAAAAATGATTTCTAAGGACGTTTCCAGGGTTGGAGAGTTTGAGCAATAGAGAGGTTGAATACACTGGGGTTATTTTCGCTGGAGCATTGTAGGCTGAGGGATGACCTTATAGAGATTTAAAAACTCATGAAGGACATAGATAGGGTGAAGAGCCAAGGTTTTTTCCCCAGGGTGGGGGAGTCTAAAACTAGACAGCATACATTTAAGGTGAGAGGGAAAAGATTTAAAAGGGGGCAATGTTTTCACGGAGGGTGGTGTATTTATGGAATAAGTTGCCAGTGAAGGTGGTGGAGGCTTGTTTAATTACAACATTTAAAAGGCATCCGGATGGGTCAATGAATAAGAAGCATTTAAAGGGATTTGGGCCAATTGCTGACAAATGGAACTAGATTAATTTAGGATATCTGGTCAGCATGGACAAGTCAGACAAGAGTGTCTGTGTCCATGCTGTACAGCTCTATGACTGTTATGTTGTCAACCTCAGTGAAAATCGGCCATGGTCAATGCTAGCTGCAAAGGAATATCAGTAAATGGATGAAAAGTTGGAATTTATCGGATACAAAGCACTTGGTTTAGGAGATAAGCAGGTAGTTAGGCACAGGAGATAGTTTCTCACTGATGTCCGGGAGAAATTTCCCACTGATATACAACCTCAAATTTGCAACTTATTACAGGCACTGAAGACTGATTTGCAACCTCAATCTCTAAATTCACACATTGATTAATTAGTGAGGGTGAGAAAGATTATAATGGACGACTAATTGATGTTCTCTGTGGTGAAACTTGCACTGAATATTATGCTGTCCAAATTGTTTAATCAATCACATATCTTTTTGTGTTAACTCTCCTGCAATTACCAGTTTAATTCGCGGTTTTGAGAGAATTTGAAATGCGATTTTCCCCTCTTTCCCATCTCTGATTCTTAACAAAAAAGGACAGGTTAGGGGATAAGCTGCCTGTAACTTAATGAGAAATGTCTTGCATAAATATATGAGACAATGTATTTAGCCCTTGATGAAGAAGCTGAAATTTATGTGGCTATGGAGACAAGGTTTGGGCACTAGCTGAATTATTCCTTCAGAGGGCTAACGCAGATACAACAAGCTGAATGGCCTTCTACTGTGTTGTAACCATAAAATCATTCTGTGATCTTATAATAACTCTTAGACACTTTTGACAATCTCCAGCCTCACCAGAAACCGCTAAGAAAATGTGTATGCACCAATATAAAGCTGCTCATTTGCTTGTGTACAAACACATAATAGACTAAAAGCATGAAAACAGAAAGGCAAATCTAGTTACTGATTTGGATTTTAACTCTCTCAGCATATTGCCATATCTGGTTGTGACAAGAAGGAAGCAAGATTGGGTACAGTCTAGAAATGGGTTTAGTGAGTGATCCTTAAAAGCAAGGCAAAAACATTTTAAATTGGCACAAAGGACTATGCTGGGAAGGATAGATGTAAAAACGAGCACTTACTGATCATTCTGAGCAAAACTGCCAAAGCAAGTACACACTTTGAGGTACAGTTACAGTAGCAAATTCAAGGACAATTAAATTAATTTATACTAAGGCATCGGGAACATAGTGGAGCACATTTAAGGTAACTTAAGGACAATTTAAAAGATTTAGGAGACAGAGGCTGACAGAAAAAGAATATTAGACGAATTTTAAAACTTTAAGATCATCAGGAGGTACTTAATTTAAATTTATTAAGATCGAAACCACAGACTTTTATTTGAAACCAGTACTAGTACATGGATTGCATTTTAGGCTGTGAAATGAGCAAAAATATTCATTTTGCCTGTGAAGAAATTGTGGAACTCCACATGGGCAGCAAAAGGTGGAAAAAAATCTCCATTTGATTTAAATACAAGTGGGAAAAACCAGAATAACAAGTACAGAGATAAAATATTGCTATTTAACAGAATTAAAATGCTATTAGAAGGTAATTACAGCATTGCTATAATACAGTTTAAAAACTTAGAGAGACTTTTAAAAAAGGGAATCAAAGCAGCACTGAGATATTACAAGATTAAAGGTTGGTAAACATTGAGACGCTGTCATTTTAAAACAGTTTCAGAGTGTTCAGAATAAATAATGACTTTAAGAGCAATGGCAGGAGGAACATTATAAAACAAAGTGTGAAACCAAGCTGTGTAAGGAGATATTTCTTCAGACAGTCAAAGTTGGCTTTTAAGGACTGCTTTGTGGGCTGAAAGCAAAACAAAACTTTTGGAGGAGAGAAACTTCAAGATCTTGTGGCCAAGGGAATTGAAGGCATAGTCACCAACTGTGGAACAATCACAATTGGAAATGAGCAAGAGATTAGAATCAAAGGAATGCAGAGTTTTGGAAGACATTAAGTTTAATCAGGATAGTTTGTGGGATTCCAAACAGAGTGTAATGGAATAATTACATTTAAACAAATGAAGGCATGGATAACGATTTCAACAGCAGTTGAGTAGAACATCTGAGGGGCAAAGTAGATGATGTAACTGAAGCAGAAGTATGCACTGTTAGTGATGGCATGATTATTAGATCAAGCGACAAACAAACTGGCCCATTTTCAGACTGTTACCAGTCAGAGGGATGGGGTCAGTAGTTAGAGTATGGAGTTTGAAGCAGAGACCGAAAACAATGGCTTGAGTCATTCCAATGTTTAATTGGTGGAAATTTCTGTTCATCCAGTACTGCATGTCTGATGAACAGTCCGATAGTTTAGCATCACTGGAGGAATTGAGACAGGTGGTGGCAAAACAGAGCTAGGTGAACCTGTATTCACGTGAAAACTAGCTCCACGCCTTCAGACGATGCTACTAAGAGTTGAGCATGCAGATGAGAAATCGGAAATAATACCTGAGTTGTATGCACACAAGTATTCATTAAATAATGGCTTTCCCTCATAATATAAACTACTTTTCATTACAATAATAGACCAAAAACATCAATAACTCTTAAAATGACCTTAATCAGATTGAATTATTTTGTAGGCAGAAGTGAGTACTGCAAATGCTGGAGATTAGATTCCAGATTAGAGTGGTGCTGGAAAAGCATGGCAGTTAGGCAGCATCCAAGGAGCAGAAAAATCGATGTTTCAGGCAAAAGCCCTCATTCCTGATAAAGGGCTTTTGCCTGAAATATGATTTTCCTGCTCCTCAGATGCTGCCTGACCAGCTGTGCTTTTCCAGCACCACTCTAATCTAGAATTATTTTATATCTAAATTAAATTTATATCTAAATTAATATTTTTCCTTTGCAATTTATTTGTTAAAATTAATCTGAAAAGAAATCACGTTATTATAATCAATTAAGATTTCTTGTCATGCTTTCACAAATGAGGGAAACTCGTAAAGTGTTAAAGCCCATATAATGGATATAACTACAAATATTTAACGAACTTCAAAACCATATTCAGGGGATAATTTTCTGTTAGTGAATTAGACAAATGATGCTAGTTCTATTTTAAATGATGAGCCCATGGGCTTTCTTCAAGAGTGCTGATTTGAAGTGTTTACCCATTACTGAACCGCAAGATCAGTGTGTCCCAAACTAGCAACACCACCCTGCATCTGGTGCAGATAGTTGAAGAATGGGAGGTGGATCTTACATAATCCTTTGGCCTGTTGATGGTGCTGCTGACAATGACTTTCCATTTACTCAGCACAAGTGATGCTGACAATAGACACCATGATATGGAAAGTCATCTGAAGACATAATTTGGAAATTAAACTTGAATTATGTCCATTTGGGTCAATGACATTTATATCCCAAGAGGCATTTGCCTGAGCATCCAGATTTTAATTTTTATTCAATCAATGGATGCGAGCTTCACAGTCTCAGCTAATTTTTAATACCCATTTCTAATTGTCCTAGAGAAGGTGATGGTGAGCTCTCTTAAAGCACTGCAGTCCACGTGATGTACATAGACCCACGATGCTGTGAGAGGAAGATACCTTCAGGACTATGCCCCAACAACAGTGAAGGAATGATGATATATTTTCAAGCCAGGATAGTGAATGACTCGGAGGGGATCTTGCAAGTGGTAGTGTTCCCATGTATCTGCTACCCTTGTCCTTCTAGATTGAAGTGATTGTGGGTTTGGAAAGTGTGAAAATTCTGCAATGTATCTTGTAAATAGTACATACTGCTGCTATGGAGCATCGAAGGTGGAGGGAATAGGTGTTTGTGGGTGTAGTGCCAATTGTTTACAATTTACATAGATGATTTAGAGATGGGGACCATCTGTACTGTGTCAAGGTTCGCAGATTACACTAAGATGAGGGCAAAGTGTGCAAAAGACACAAAGTCTGCAGAGGGATATAAACAGGTTAAATGAATGGGCAAGGGTCTGGCAGATGGAGTACAATGTTGGTAAGTGTGAAGTCATTCGTTTTGGTCGGAATAATGGCAAAATGGACCATTATTTAAATGGTGAAAAATTGCAGCATGCTACTGTGCAGAGGTACCATGGTGTCCTTGTGCATGAATCACAAAAATTTGGTTTACAGATACAGCAAGTAATTAATGGAATATTGTACTTCATTGCTAGAGGGATGACATTTTAAAATAGGGAGGCTATTCTGCAGCTGTGAAAGACACTGGTGAGGCCATACCTGGAGTACTGTATACAATTTTGGTCTCCTTACTTGATAAAGGATACTCGAGGCACTCGAGGCTGTGCACAGGAGACTTACTCAGTTGATTCTGGAGTTGAAAGGGTTTGCTATGAGGTGAGATTGAGTAGATTGGCATTATACTCATTGGAATTCAGAAGAATGAGGGGTGATCTTGTAGAAACATGTAACATTACGAAGGGAATGGATAAGGTAGAAGCAGGGAGCCTGTCTCCACTGGTGGGTGAAACTAGAACAAGAGGGCATAGCCTCAAAATAAGGGGGAGCAGATTTATGACTGAATTGAGGAGGAACTTCCTCACCCAAAGGGTTGTGAATCTGTGGAATTCCCTGCCATTGAGGCTACTTTGTTGAATGTTTCGAAGGCAAAGATTTTTGCACGATAAATGAATGAAAGCTGAGTCCATAAAAAATCAGCGATGATTTTATTGAATGGTGGAGCAGGCTTAACAGGATGGATGGCCTACACTTGCTCCTATTTCTTATGTCCTTGTCTTCAGTCAAGGAGGCAGCTTTGTCCTGGATGGTTTAAGATTCTTGATTGTTGTTGGAGGTTGACTCATTTGACAAGTGAGAGTACTTTCCATCACACTTTTGTCTGCACCTTGCAGATGGTGGGCAGGCTTTGAGGAGTCAAGAGGTGAGTTCCTCACTGTCGAATTCCTAGTCGTAAAGATTAGATGAGATTAAATTCCCTACAGAGTGGAAACAGGCCCTACGGCCCCACAAGTTCACACTGACACTCCGAAGAGCAACCCACCCAGACCCATTTCCTTCTGACTAATGCACTTAACATTATGGGCAATTTAGCATGGCCAGTTCACCTAACCTGTACATGTTTGGACTGTGGGAGGAAATGAGCATCCGGAGGAAACCCACGCAGACATGGGGAGAATGTGCAAACTCCACACAGACAGTCACCCAAAGCTGGAACTGAACCTGGATCCCTGGTGCTGTGAGGCTGCAGTGCTAGCCACTGAGCCACTGTGCTGCCCCTAAACCTAATCTTGAAGCCACAGAATTTATCTGAATAGGCCTGTTCAATGGTAACCCCCAAAGTGTTGATTGTGGGAGATTCAGCAAGGGTAGTGCTCTTGATTTTCAAGGAAAAATGGTTAGGTTCTCTCTTTTGGAAATGGTTATTGCCTGGCACTTGTGAGACATGAATGTTATTTACCTTTGTCAGTCCAGCCCTGTATATTATCCAGTTCTGCTGCATCTGGACATGGACTGCTTCAGTATCTGAAGAGTCACAAACGGTGCTGAACTTTATGCAATCACAAGTTAACATCACCCCGTCTGACCTAATGATGGAGGGAATGAAACAGCTGAAAATGGTTGGGCCTAGGAGTCTACCCTGAGGAACTCCTGCAGAGATGTCCTGGAGCTGCAGTGACTGATCTTTAACAAACACAACCATCTTCCTTTATGCTAGGTATGCTCTAATCACAGGAGATTCCCATTGACTCCAGTTTTGCTCGGACTCCTCCGTTAAATGTTGCATTGATATAAAGTGCAGCCACTCTCTCCTCGCCTCTGGAGTACAGCTCTCCTGTCCATGATTTAATCAAGGCTTCAAGCTGACCCTGGCAGAACTAAAACTGAACATGAGTGAGCAGGTTATTGATGAGTTATTGCTGCTTTATAGCACTGTTGATGACACTTTCCATCACTTTACTGATGAGAGTAGTCTGATGGGGCATTAATTGGTCAACGCTTTGCTGAGCCCCTTCGGTCTGTACGCAATCAGGTCCGGGACCTTCCCGTGGCTTGCCACTTCAACACACAATCCTGCTCCCATGCCCACATGTCTCTCCTTGGCCTGCTGCAATGTTCCAGTGAAACTCAACGCAAACTGGAGGAACAGCATCTCATCTTCCGACTCGGCACGTTACAGCCTGCCAGTCTTAAAAAATTCAGATGATTATCCCATCTCGACCCCTCTGTTTTCATTCTGCTCCGTAATTTTATTTTATTTATTTTGTTTATCCTTTTTAAAAAATTTTTCACTGTTCTGTATCTCTTATTTCTTGATTGTCTCTCTTTCTCTTGCTCCCCACTGTATTTCTTGATTGTCTCTCTTTCTCTTGCTCCCCACTGTCTCATCACCTTCTTCCTTTCCTCTTCCCCCTTTGCTACCCTTCTCCCCTGTTTTCCATTTGCCTCTGCTTCACCCATCTCCCCCATCCTCCACATATTTTGTCACCTAGCACTGGCTTCAGCCTTGGTCATTCACAGCTCCTAATCTCCCTATCATCTCTCTATGCACTGTCATTATCACCTCTTTATTGCTATCTTTGCTTCTGGAGCCATGACTCACCTTCTCTCAACCTAGTATAAATACCTCGCTATTTCTCCCTTTTTTTTAGCTTTGACAAAGGGTCAGTTAGACTTGAAATGTCAGCTCTTTTCTCTCCTCACAGATGCTGCCAGACCTGCTCAGATTTTCCAGCATTTTATCTTTTGGCATTAATTGGTCATGGTGGCTTTGTCCTGCTTTTTGTGAACCAGGACATGCCTGGGCAATTTTCCACATTGTCATGTAAATGCCAGAGTTGTAGATGTACTGGAACAGCTTGGCTAGGAGAGCAAGAGGTTCTGGAGCACAGATCTCCATTCTATTGCTGGAATGTGGTCAGGGCCCATAACTTTAGCAGTATCCAATGTTTTCCATCTTATCATGTGGAGTGAATCAAATTGCCTGAAGGCTGGTATCTGTCTGAAGATTGAATGCTGGGGACTAATGGAAGAAGCTAAGATGGATTGTCACCTTGGCTCTTCTGGTTGAAGATTGTTGCAAATTATTCAACATTTTTTTTTTGCACTGACATGCTGGGTTTTTCCATCATTGAGGATGGGATATTTGTGGACCGTCCTCCTCCTCCAGTGAGTTGATGACTGGATTTGGTAGGTTATAATGTTTAGATTTAATCCATCTGTTTGGATTAACTTAGCCCTGTCAATTTGCTGAATAAGCTATTTGATACAGAAGTAGTCTTGCTCTGTGGTTTCACAAGGTGACACATCATTTTTAGGCATGCTTGGTGCTGCTCCTGGTATGTCCTCCTGCACTTTGGAATGAACCAGGGTTGATCCCCTGGCTTGATAGTAATGGCTGAATAAGGGATATGCTGGGCCATGAGGTTGCAGATTGTGCTGGAGTACAATTCGGTTACTGCTGATGGCCCATAGCACCTCATGAATGCCTAGTCTTGAGCTGCTAGATCTGCTTGTCCCATTTAGCACAGTGATTATGCCACACAATGTAAATGGAGAGTATTCTCAATGTAAAGATGGAACTTCATTTTGCTAACCTCACCTGAATTGATGAATTATGGAAATGGGCTGAAAATGTGTTGCTGGAAAAGCGCAGCAGGTCAGGCAGCATCCAAGGAACAGGAGAATCGACGTTTCGGGCATAAGCCCTTCTTCAGGAATGAAGAAGGGCTTATGCCCGAAACGTCGATTCTCCTGTTCCTTGGATGCTGCCTGACCTGCTGCGCTTTTCCAGCAACACATTTTCAGCTCTGATCTCCAGCATCTGCAGCCCTCACTTTCTCTCGAATTATGGGAATGGCCTTACTTCACCAGGAATCAGTTAAAAACAACTGGGTTTTCAGGAAAGCCCTGAACTCATGATCATATATTTCATTTTAATTATGGAAAGCTCATGTAACCATTCTTCATGCCCACGGGATAAGGACAGATTTAAGGACTTATAACATGAAAACCTTTCAACCTTTAATGCAACTTATACTGTTATAAAAATGGATTCAAAGAAACAGAAATTATAGTGCATGGCTCAATGTGGATAAATAAAAAGAAGCTCAACAAATCACAGTAAAACTCCAGAAAAGTTAATACTGTGCCTGAAAATCTGGATATGATTAGAAGAAAGCTTCTAAGTGATTATAATTGCAAGAAATGATGTATGGCCTGGGCTGGAGTCATCATTTTGGGTGGAGGTGCTTTTGGATGGAGAGAATGACAGTTATAAACTATCAATAGAGATGGGTGTATTGCACTAGCACACGTAACTTACAAGTCCCAAATTTGTTGCTCTTCTCAACCATGTCTTTACTATAAATCTTTATTGTTGCATGCCTTTGGCTACAAATACCCAGGAAACCCCAAGCCAACATGTTTAAGAAGGTGGAATCTTGGAACCTGACTCAATTATGACGTGTGCAATAAAACACATTCAAACAGGACTTTGTAAGTCTGAGGTCAAATAGAGAAAGCCTGTTCATAAATTGTCATAAAATACCTGAAATATAAACTTCGGATATAATTTTAAATCCAAGCTGAGTCAGGAACTTCATATGAAGCTTGGAGCAGAGCTATAATAAAGAACTGAGATTCACGACGGTCAGAAATCAATAAATATACAATTAAAGTGAATGTGATTTCGGCAAATTCAATCATATTCATGACATATTTGCATCCAATTTTCTCAGCAACAGGTATCTGACTCCCACCCTAATTGGTATAGCTCTCTGAGGAAAAATACACAGAAAACTCGATCCTGATGGTCGGTTACTGACAGGATTGAGAAAGGACCATAGGCTGATAGCAGGCCAGCCAGTGTGGAAGTTGAGGGACTTTTGAATTTGGCCAAGGGTTATGCAGAAGAATCATTAACAAAAAACATAGTCAGAACACATATGGAGTTCGCTGGGATCACAAAGCACAGGTATATTATGCTCGTCATATTAGACTTCCATATGATTGAGAGAGATTTCAAACTTTGCAAAAAGCCACTTTAACTGAAGCTGTTAACAATGAACTATTCGCTCAGCCACTTACATAAAGGGGCTGTGAGAAAAATATATTAATGTTACTTGGCTGCCCCCTGCAGTTACAGTTCACATGGCAGGTGGAATGGAATTCTTGGCATGAGTGGATGCTTCCGCTATAAAGCTGCTCACTGTAGGTCTTGCTGCTAATACGTTCTAATCTTAACAGCTTTATCCATCACCAGAATGGTGAGAAATACATAGAAAGTAACTTTGAGCCACACAGTGCTCCCTTATCTTTAACGTGCCCCCAAGAATCTCCAGGAAAGGTGAGAATAAATGCATTTCATTTCCTGGAAGGAGAATATGCAATGCATAATAAAACAATGTTTTAAATAACATGCGTTCTTATGCTTTCTACGAAGCACCTTGGGTGTTTTATATTGGGGACATTCTGAAAGTTGCTACTGTCCCTGTAGCTATTGATGAATCTCTCAGATGACCACAGCTCCTGACATCAATCCATCAGCTGCAATTTGGTATGGAATCAGGTCAAGGATCCCCTGAATGGTTGAAGTGTTCCTCAGGGTAGTGTCCTCGGCCAAGCCACCTTCAGTGGCTCCATCAATGATCTTCTCTCCACACTACGTCAGATGTGGAGGTGTTTACCGATGATTGCGTATTGTTCAATACTGGTTTGCAGCTCCTCACACACTGAAACAATCCATGCCCAATGCAGCAAGACCAGGACAACATTACATTTGCATCACACAAGTGCCAGGCACTAACCATCTCTAAAAAGAAAAAAATCTAATGATCTGCCCTGAACATTCAATTGCATTATCATTAATGAATTCTGCACAACACTCTGCGAGTTTCCATTGATCAGACGCTAAACTGGATCAATCTTATAAATATTGTAGTGACAAGAATAGGTCAGAACCTGGGAATTCTGGAGTATATAACTCAGCTTCTGACTCCCAAAACCCTGTCCACCATCTCCAAGGCACAAGTCAGGAGTGTATGGAATACTCCCCATTTGCCTTGATGAGTGCAGCTCCAAAAACACTTCAAAAACTCAACTCCACAACAGCCTGCAGCACCTTTAATATTCACTCCCTCCACCACTCATGCTCAGAAGCAGCTACAAGATGCACTGCAGTAAATCACCCAGGCTCTATTGACAGTATCTTCCAAATCCATGATCTCTACCACCCCAGAAGGTCAAGCAGAGCAAGTAAATGAGAGAACCTGAAAGTTCCCTGAATTGGAAACATATCACCATTCCTTCAGCATCACTGGGTCAAAATCCTGGAAATCTCTCCCTCATGGCATTAATGATACACCTACTCAAAATGGCCTGCAGCGGTTTACAAAAGCAGTTCATCACCATCTTCTCGAAGGTAATTAAATTTGGGCAATAAATCTTCGCCCAGTCAGCAATACACACATCCTTACGTATAAATGAAAAAGAAGCAGTGGTAGGCATCCGTAGAAATACTTCATAACTTTCAAGAAAGATCACATTCCATTGAGAAAGAAAGACCCTATAAAAAGAATAAAATATCTGTGACTACATTAAGAAGCAAAGCATTTAAAGAAAAGGTGTAGCAGTACTGCAAAGATTAGTACTAGGATGGAGGACTGATAAAACCTGAGGAGTCAGCCAAGGATACCAAAACCAGAGGGATGAACTACCTTAACTAGCAAGAAATATTAAACCAGCAGTGAGCTCTTTTATAATTTTAGAAAAAGAGAATAGCTAAAATAAATGTTGATCTCTTAGACAGTGAGACTGGTCAATTAATAATGGAGAACAAAGAGATACCACAGACATTGAATGAGAATTTTGTTTCAGTTTCTATGGTAGAAGACATAAATGTAGTAAAATATAATGTGGCAAAAGAGGAGTGGGAATTTGAAACAATCACTATCACTAGAGAAAATGTACTAAGAAAACTAACAAGACTAAATATTCACGACTGCTTTTGCTCTGATACTCATCATCTGGGGAAAGAGTAGCCTTTCGAATTTTGGTCCTGCCTTCAATAAAGTACCCGGTAGTAGGACCACATCAGGGAGCTGGTCCAAATTAGCTCCCAGTGATTTTACCAAAACTCTCCACATGCCAGCCCATCTCCAGGGGTCTCGTAAAAGTTTACTATTTGAAAATGTAGTTGGGCTAAGATGCACCCACCTAGAGTGGAATTTTCCAGATCCATTGGAGCGGTATGTCTCTTTCATAACCAAGCTCTTTATTTGTACAAAAGTTTACAGTGGTTAGAGGTAAAATTGTTCCATATTGATCAGCTCATGAGATACCTCAGTCACAGGACATCAAAAATAGAGAGGTGATGCCAGGTGGTATTATCATGGGCTGTTAATCGAGAGGCCCAAGTAATGTTCTGGGACCTGGATTCAAATTTCGTCATGGTAGGTGGTGCACTTTGAGTTCATTAAAAATCTGGAGTTAAAAGACTAATGATGACCAAGAATCCATTATCGATTGTCAGGAAAATCCACCTGGTTCCTTAATGTCATAGAGATATACAGCATGGAAACAGACCCTTCGGTCCAACCCGTCCATGCTGACCAGATATCCCAACCCAATCTAATCCCACCTGCCAGCACCCAGCCCATATCCCTCTAAACCTTTCCTATTCATATACCCATCCAAATGCATTTTAAATGTTGCAATTGTACCAGCCTCCACCACTTCCTCTGGCAGCTCATTCCATACACGTACCACCTTCTGTGTGAAAAAGTTGCCCCTTAGGTCTCTTTTATATCTTTCCCCTCTCACCCTCAACCTATGCCCTCCAGTGCTGAACTCCCCGACCTTAAGGAAAAGACTTTGTCTATTTATCCTATCCATGCCCCTCATAATTTTGTAAACCTCTATAAGGTCACCCCTCAGCCTGTCCTGTAATGAAGGAAACTATCAACCTTACCTGGTCTGGCCTACATTTGACTCCAGACCCACAGCAATGTGGTTGACTCTTAATTGCCCTCTGGGCAATAAATGCCGACCTAGCTAGAGACACCCACATAACCATGAATGAATTTTTAAAAATACACACGACTATCTACACTATTCCTATTTTTCTGCACTAGGCCCACAGCCTATAATGTTATGACACTTCATGTGCACGTCCAAGTTATGAGGTTTCCTGCCTCAACTACTCTGTCAGGCAGTGCATTCAAGATCCTCACACTCTCTTTCAAAGCTGTTTAACACTTACAAAGTAAAGCCTGACCAAGCCACCAAGTTGGCCTAAGCGAGGCAGACACACACAGAAGATAGCCTTCTGAGTTGCCCTCTCTCCCCACTCTTGGAATTCATCCTCATTTGCCTACCCCAGTAAAGTTTGCTATCTTTTGTGCTTGTCTCCTTGGTCCATGCAAGCCCTTGCTGTCAGACCATCAAATGTGTATATTAGCATTGGTATGATAAAAGGCCTGTGATCTGATGGTGCATGGCTTTTGTAGCCCTTTCTATGTTTAAACCGTGAACACTAGTAAAGGGGTGAGAGGTAATACCACTGTGGTGCCAGTAATGCTGCACATGAGGCATCTGATGGAGGTGAAAGTGAGGACTGCAGATGCTTGAGATCAGAGCTGAAAATGTGTTGCTGGAAAAGCGCAGCAGGTCAGGCAGCATCCAAGGAGCAGGAGAATCAACGTTTCAGGCATGAGCCCTTCTTCAGGAATGAGGAAAGTGTGTCCAGCAGGCTAAGATAAAAGGTAGGGAGGAGGGACTTGGGGGAGGGGCGTTGGAAATGCAATAGGTGGAAGGAGGTTAAGGTGAGGGTGATAGGCCGGAGTGGGGGTGGGGGCGGAGAGGTCAGGAAGAAGATTGCAGGTTAGGAAGGTGGTGCTGAGTTCAAGACCTTGCAAAGCAAGAACTTACAAGATGTTAAGAGTATAGGGCATCATGGCAGCTTTCATGGGACAGACATTTGAGACGTAATATTAATAATCACAGAAGACTTGCACACTGGTAGAAGGAACCCCGTTTTCCTTCATGAATTTGGCTGCATTATGATATAGCCCATTCCTGAAGAAGGGCTCATGCCCGAAACGTCGATTCTCCTGCTCCTTGGATGCTACCTGACCTGCTGCGCTTTTCCAGCAACACATTTTCAGCTCTGATCTCCAGCATCTGCAGTCCTCACTTTCTCTTCCTGCATTATGATATAGCGCTTTCACTGCGACCTGTACGGTCTGTAGTGCCCTGCAGCTGGCAAAGCCAACTGCCTAGGCTGGGCTATTGGCCTCACCATAGGGAAAAAGGATGAAACGGTGTGATCTAGCGGAAGGATTCCAATCCATCAAGTGACAAAATCTGTATCAGTGCCCAGGGGTATCCTCAGCCTGCTCCACAATCATCTGGAGAAAATAGCACTGAGGATGACAGATTTTGTATCTCCTGCGCATCCTGAAGGGGCCTTCAGCTGCATCCTCTTCATGTGCAAGTTGTTCAGTACCTGCTGAAGGTTCTGCTCGTCCTGGGCTTGCTGCACCTCTGTATCTTTGTCACAGTGCAGTAACAGTGATGATAACCCCTGCTGTGGCTGGATCCATTGATCTTGCTTCAAATGAACCTCTGTGGGGAAAATAAGAAGCAGATTGGGTCCTCAACAATGCGAACACTCAACATTCACACTACTCACATATGGCAGTTCCGCATAGTCCTCCATTCAGTGAGGAATGTAGGATTCCATCAAGGAGAGCTATCAAATGAACTTTGGCAGAGGGTTATTTTCCTGATGAATGCAGCAGCAATCATCTTTCAAAGAAACAGTAGGAGATTACAAGGGTTGCATGAGTCCCGAGACCTTCTTCTGTCAGTGTCTAATTCCCTAAGAAAGGCACCATTCTGTATAAGAGCATATTGGCAAATACTTACAGTTCAAGGTGAGAGGAAGTCAATTCTGTGCTCCTGTGAAGCCCATGAGAACTTGAACTGGCTTTGTGAATTGTGGCCCACAGGTGCTACTTTTAAGGTTTCCTGTGATTATTTCTGCTTCAAGACCCCCCACTGCAATGACCACTGACATGATCAAGATTTGGAGATGCCACCTGATGAAGGAGCAGAGCTCCGAAAGCTAGTGCTTCCAAATAAACCTGTTGGACTATAACCTGGTGTTGTGTGATTTTTAACATGGTCAAGATTGCATGTCCTATGATTACAGATTACTTCACATCATCTTGTGAAAGTTCCTAGTTAATGTGATGTCCCTTAAAAGGCCTCACGTCACTCACAAATAATACCAACATCCTCAGAAAGAAAATTGTTTGCGGCTGCTGCCATTTTCCATTTTCAGTGCCTATTTATAAGTTGCATATGGAAATGTTTGCAGGTTAAAATAAGTATGCTACTACCAAAGCCTGACCACAGACAGAGATTCATTCTTTATCTGGTAAAGTCCTGGGTGGGACCCATGGAATATCACACCTGCAGAGTTTCAGGGAAACTTCAAACAGAGAGAGAAATGCAACAGGAAGAGACAATGAGGAAGGAGACAATGAGGAAGCTGACAATACTCCCCTTCTCTGCCTCTTGCAGAATCTCCATACTTTGCCCTTCCAAGAATATGCAAAAATGCAGATTAAAGCCCAACTGCAACAGTAGTCTGTGTTTGTAAGTGACCTAATATTCCAGACCATTTTCTTCTGCTCTTGACCTGTTTTGCAGTGTTCCTGACTTGCTTTACCCTATTCTTCATCTGCTCCACTCTGTTCCTGAACTGTATCCCACTGCTCCCAACCTGTATCCCACTGCTCCCCAACATGCTTCCCACTGCCCCTGGCCTGCTTGATTGTTCTTGCAGCCTACTTCCCATTGCTCCTGACCTATTTCCCAAAGCTTATGATGTGAGTCACCATTCCCAAACTTTTCCATCTGCTCTTGACTTCCCAGTGCTCTTGACCTATTCCTATTAATCCTGACCTGCTTCATTTCTCTTCACCTATTTCATATTGCTCCCAGGCTGACAATGTCTCTCTTCTCATTAATACTTTCAAAGTCTTGCCATTCAAAGTCTTTTTTAAACATTAGTTCTCCCAAGGTTCATTGTTTGACAATTCCCTATATTTACCTCTATCTGCAGTGCTAATATTAATTTGACCATTCCGTCTTTGCCATTCTGAAGCTTATATATATTATCATGGTCTACTTTGTTGCCAGGCGTAGTGCATCACCTGCAAACTTTATAATGTTTCTCCTTAGGTTGAAAAGAGAAAGGAACCTAACTCTGATTGTTGGAGATAACTGCTTCAAATTCCTTCTCAGTCTGACAACATCCATTCCGCACTAAACTTACCATGTTGTCATTCAGTCAATTCTCCATACATCCTGCCACATCCCCCTTAATTCCATGAGCTTCCATCTTCTTAGTCAGCCTCTTGTATGACAACATGGAGAATGCCTTTTCCATGCACTTTTCATTGTACGTTTCTGGATTTTTGTAGCTGATATTAATCACCTTTCTCAAGGGATAACGCATACTAAAAGTTTAGGACGTTACTCAATGTGCACTTTCTTAGAAATAGTAGATCCATCAGGACAAACCAGTCTTTTGTCTTTTCATGTTTTTGAGGTAGGATCAGAGCAAACATAGTGAGAGCAAACATCCCCACCTGTAAATAATCTCAATCTCTGAACATTCTGTCTACCGCAGTGCTGACCATGCTGATTTACAACTTTTATCAAATTCACACACCATCCCCCAGCCCCTTTCAGGATTTCCTACACATCAGATTGTAAAGAGAGTTGAATGATTTAATATCACAGTCTACACCAAAATGATTGCAGATTATATGCTCTCTATGTTCAATCATAAAAATTATGGAGGTTAATGTGCATCATGTGGATTTTTTCTGACATTTCAAGTTCTACATTAACACCACAAACACACATTAAATCCATAATTAAAACTTCAAAAGATCTATAACTGAAATGCTTCAGGGATTTTATTACATAATGATCCCATGTAATATTAGCATTCTTCCTGCGTCTGTGTACATTTAAGGACAACCACACTCCTTTTCATTTTACAGTGATACATCTTGGTAGGAAAAATAAGGAGGCAATGTAAAAGGCAAGAACAGAAAACCTTGGGATGTACATACAGAAATGTTCAAACACAGTAAGAAAATTTGAGAGGGCTTTTAAAATAAAAACATCCAAAAGCCTGTGTTTTATAAGTAGAGGGACTGAGAGCAAAGTAGCAATGTTGTGCTAAAATATGGACTACAGGATAGTTTCAACTGGAGTGCTGTGTCCAGTTTTGAGTTGCACATTCTTGGAAGAATATTGAAGCAGTGAAGCGATCATCGAGGTAATTTATGAGAATGATAACAAGGATGGATGACTTTAGTGTTGCTGTATGTTCTGACCATATGATATTGTTCTATTTAGTGCAAATAAAACAAAAGGTAAGTTTGATAGATATGTTCAAAATCCAGAATTTTTTACAAAATTGATGGGAAGAAACTGTTTCTGCAGTCAAGAAGGTCTTTAGCTGAGGACATGGCATTAAGGTAATTAATAAAATAACTGGTAGGCATTTGTGATTATGCCATATAGGAGGGCTGATAAAAAAGATAAAAGCACATGGAATTGAGGGAAATATCGCAGAAGAAATTCAAAATTGACTGAGTGACAGTATGCGAAGAATCATATAAAATTAGTTGTTATAAAAGAATTCATTAAAAAAGCAGATGCATTAGTATATTACAAAAAGGAATTATATGTTTACTGAAAAAGAAAGGCTTGTAAGATTACCTGGAAAGTGGAGTGAAACTTATTTTTCAAGGAGTCACAGATGCAATGAGACACATGGTTTCATTCTCTGCTGTATGATTCGATGATTTTATGCCATAGGTCAATTCCATTTGTCTTTGTTTATGATCTTGAAAATATATTTGAACTTCCTATGACAAATTGAAATCCGCAAACAACAAGATTTCAAGTTGTGTGACCTTTACCATAACAAACAAACGAAAAGTAACATTCACAAAACGCTATTTTTCTGGCAACTTATACACTAAATTACAGATCATTTTAATTTAATTTTCAAACTAATTCGAAGTCCACTTTATTATGGAGCAAATCCAAAGCTATTCTCTATTCCCAATGGCTTGCTTCCTTTTTCTGTTTCCAGCTGGGATACATAATCCCAGAATTGACGTTTAGTGTTAGGTTGCACCAGATATTCCTTCTCTCTAGCCTGAATGAGTCAAAACTTCCAGCCTCCATGAACTGCTCATGAACTCAGTCTCTTCAGACTCAGCATAAAGTCCCACTCATGTTCTATATGGTGACCAACAGAACCAGCATTTTCTTTGTTTCAGGTGCAGGACTAACTAGCTCAACCTCCTGCTTTCCCTCTTTGAGACTCTTCCCAACTGCCTGTGTTTAGTGAGATCTTATTAAACCTGTACTCCAAGACCACAATGTTTTTTAATGAATGCTTTCTCTTACAAAGTTTATTACCTTGGCTATGTCAACCACATGGTAAAAACAATGACTGCTGATGCTGGAAACCAGATTCTGGATCAGTGGTGCTGGAAGAGCACAGCAGTTCAGGCAGCATCTGACGAGTGTCAACCACATGTACATTACATACTGGTAGAAATGCTAATTAGCTGTCTTACATACCCAAAATCCATTCTATCCCTGGAATGATAAATAGATAGCTTAAAGAATTGTTTTTTTGTAAAATCTGACATTCTTAACACCTCTCTGAAAGACTCAGAGATTAACCATTGTCTCAGTGTCAGTTTTTCAAACATCAATCTGTTATGATACTAAAATCCAGGTCTCCAACACCTTCGTCCTAGCAAGACAACCTAGCTTCCCCCCCTCAAGCCCCTTAACTTTAATCAATCAATTAACTAAGGCTTGTTCTCAGACAGGAATTAAAGCATGTTACATGACTCCCTTCATTTCTGTACTTTACCGTACATTACCTCAACCTGAAATTTAACGATCTTATAAACTTCACATTTTAACAATTTACAAGAATCTAGAAAGACACATAAATGTGGCCGTAAAAATTGAAGTGCAATTCAAGATTTGTAAATTTAAAAGGAGTGATTTTCCGACAGTATTATTAGATTTGTTTAAAAATTATCACTACTTTCCTAAAGGCACTGATTCTTTTCTCAAAAAAAAATTTTTATTTCACAAAATAAATTTTTTTTTATTTCTTTCAGCGATTCATGTTGCATGACATTCTCCCTACCCCTTCGTTGCCATATTTTAAACTCGCTCTTTGCAGATTTACAATGACTATTCAATACAGTTTTAGCTCATCTTTGTCGCAAATTCTAATAACAATTAATGGGAACTGAGGAAATAAATACCTTTGGAAGCATGCCATTTACCATTTTTAAAATTGCTCTAGTCTTCATAACTTAATTCTCAGTAATGAGTTACTGTGTAAATAAAATGCTTTGATTTCTTCCTTGTCACCACCAATTATGATTGATTCTATGGTTTAACTTAATTCCTCAACAAAAGTTTCAGACCATTGCCCCAGAAAATGCTTTTTTTTGGCTTGCCTTTAGACAGTATTTATTTAATTTCTTTATCAAACAATCTTTAACAAGTTGTATGGCAATATTTGTTTTGAAATTTAAGGCCAGGAAATGCAAAAGTTTCCATCAAGAAGTTTAACAGCAGTTACCGTAAATCAACTCTGTTCCTAATGATTTATAATTGTCTTTCCACTCTTAAATTGATAATGTAGCTCAGCTCGAACTATTCAGACTGGATTAGAAACAGGCCCTTTGGCCCAACCAGTCCACACTGACCCTCTGAAGAGTAACCCACCCAGACCAATTTCCTCCAACTAATGCACCTAACACTGTGGGCAATTTAGCGTGGGCAATTTAGCATGGCCAATTTACCCGACCCGCACATCTTTGGACTGTGGGAGAAAACCAGAGTACCTGGAGGAAACCCACGGAGAGAACATGCAAACTCCACACGGACAGTTACCCAAGGCTGGAATTGAACCTGGGACCTTGGTGCTGTGAGCCACCATGCCACCCAACAGTGTAACTGTGGCGGATCTGTTTGTGTTTGAATTCCACATTCTCATCTATCCCCGATAATTGTTTTATTCCTTTGTCGAACAAGAACCTATCTATCTCCAACTTAAAGATGCTCAATGACCCCACCTCCACTGTCCCCTAAGACAGAGCTTCAAATTCAAACAGCACCATTCAAACATCTCTGTCCTGTGAGGATAACTCCTCATGTTCAAGAGGAAATTCTTGGCATTAGAATCCAACTAGCCAGCAAGTCTATCAAAAGGAAATAGGACAATAAAATAATTCCACAGAGACCAGTGTCCTGTCACCAAGCCATCCCTTATTTAAAGGGGTGGACTGCCCTTGTCACTGACTAGCTCCCTCAGCGCCAGCTCTCAGAGTGAACAAAACCTCTGACACTCCTGTTTATTTATTTTAGTTTATTAAACAAATTACAAAACAGTTTACCAAAACAGTTAACATTTACAGCTGTTTACAACAGCAATTTTACAAGGGAGAGGAGCAGCAAAGCCAGGCCCAAACCCTACCGTTCAACCATTTTACAGGGAGATGAGGACAAACCCCAAATCCCAGTTTCACATATGACAAGACAGTGACAATGACATTTGTACATGAGACAATCCAGTTACATAAAAAAGTGCAGACAATACAGACCCAGCAATCCCCAAACCCTCCCACCTTCCGGCCACTCTAAGGCAGCCCGCCCCTACACACCTTCCGGCTCTCGGTCCACCCATGCCCCTCCTGTTCTCGGTCCACCCTGGCAGACACTCCTGTTTATATCTGTCAGTCAGGGCTCCCTGATTGGACCAGGTTAACAGCCCCAATCAGGGAATTCATATTCAAAGAGGTCCACCTGGCTAATATCATTACAATCACTACAGACAACAGGACTCTCTCACTCCCAATGCTGTCAATCAGCCACATTCAAAAGGAATCAGGACAATGGATTTCAACTAATCTGCAAAGCAAAGAGTCCTGAAAATGGCTGTTCAAGTATCAATGTTCCACTATCTAATCTTCACTTTTCAATGACCCATAGAAACTGATATGTATATCTTTTTAATGTATTTCTTTTGACTCACTTATCATTTTATATCCATGTAATTGTGGATTGCTTTACTATTTCTTTTCATGTTAAATAACTAATAAACTCAGTCTTTCTTATCTCAAGAAAACCTAGTTGTTTTGGCTCTGTTTAAAACATAAATTCACCTGGTCTGGGAGAAAACCCTCCACAAGGGAGAGAATCCTTTTGAATTTACTTTGTTGTGACAACCAAGAGAGCAAAGAAGGGCTGGTAGTTTATCGTTCATTACCTGGGACCTTGACAATTAGGGTGTCTTCTCTGGCAGTGTAATAATTGGAGAACGTCGCCCATGATCTGGTCATAACGTACTCCACCTGCCAGATTTTCGGCTCTTCACTGAACATATTTCTATCAGTCTGCAACTTTCTTATATTCTCTTCACAACATACTTTCCTACATATCCCCATCTGCAAATTTAACAATTGTACCTCCAATTCCCTCAGTTAACCACAAATGTTAAGCTGAGTCCCCAGCACAAACCACTGCAGGATGCCATTTCTCACATCCAGTCAATCAGACAAGACCATGGATGCATACTCTCTGTTTTCTATCAGCCAGTCAATCTTCACCCCCACAAATACTTTATCCAAATTAAATTTGATCGTTCATCAGATTTCCTTTTCCACCAACTCATTCATATTTTTTAAAGCCTTGAATAGATCTTCACTGTTTCCCAAGCCCATTGGTTTTATACTGCCAGCAAATTTCAAAGTTATGTCCATTATGTTAAAGTCCAAATTATTTTGATATACTGAGCATCAAAGTACTTAACGAGCCCATGTGGAAAAGCATATCCAGCCATAATTTACATTTTAATCCAAGTAATTTGAGGTCCCAGTACAGATTTCTACGGAACACCACTAATCACAGACCTCCAGCCAGAAAAACACGCATCCCCCATAACCTCTATCTTCTGTGAGTGAGCCAATTCTGAATTCAAGCAGCTACATCACTGTGAATACTATGTATTTTAATCTTCTGGATGAGACTACCATGAGGGACCTTGTCGAAATCCTTACTAAATTCCATGTAGATAACATCTACTGCTCTGCCCTTATTGATCACCACTGTCACCTCCTTGAAAAATTCAATCAAGTTATTAAGACATGACCTGCCTCATACAAAGCCATACTGACTGTTCCTTATTAGGCCATGCTGTTCTGAATGTATGCAAATGCTATCACTAAGATTTCTCTCCAATAGTTTCTCAAACACCAATGTGAGACTCACCGGTCTACATTTTCCTGGATTATCCCTATTTCCCTTCTTGAACAGAGGAACAACATTAGCTACTCGTCAGTCCTTCAGGACCTCTCCAGTGGCTAGAGAGGATACAAAAATCTTGGTCAAGGCATTAGCAATCTCCTGTCTTGCCTCGCTGAATAACCTGGTCTATTCAAGAGATGCAACACCACTTCTTTCTTGACTCAAAACGCCCAAGCATAGAAGTATGCCCCACACTAATGTCACTATCCTCCATATCCTTCTCCTGGGTGAATACTGATGTCAAGTACTCATTTAGGATCTCATCCACATCCTCTACCTCCAAGCATAAGTTCCCTCCTTTATCCTTTAGTGGTCATACCCTGTTTCTAGTTATCGTCTTGTTTTTTAATGTATCTATAGAATGCCTTGAGATTCTCTTTAACCCTACTTGCCATTCATGATCCTTCCTTGCTCTTCTAATTTCCTGCTTGATTTCTTTCTTGTGTTCTTCTTATTCCTCATGGCCCCTATCTGATTTTAGTTTCTTAAACCTTACATATGCTCCCTTTCTCTGTTTGACTAAATTCGCAAACTCTCTCATTATCCAATGGTCCCTTACCTTGTCATCATTGTCCTTCCTCCTTACTGGAATTGAAGGCTGTTCTCAATAATGAGGACCATGAAGCTATCATCAATTGTCCTCCCACACCATCTGGTTCACTTAAAGGAAGAAAATCTGCTGTTCTCACTTAGTCTAACCTACATGTGTCTCGAGACCCACTGAAATGGTCTAGTGAGCCACTCAGTTATGGAGATTGGAGATGTAACACCAATATCACATGCAAGGTTATATATTTTTTAAAAATACAAACAATTGTATTCATTCACAATCTTCACTAATCATGAAAAAGAGCTGGTGTCAGTTATTATGTATGCGATGTGAGAAGCAGAAATATTAAATCATGCACAGCAAGAAACGTTTATAGCAGTGTTAGTGACAAGACAGAGTTTGATACAAATTTATTAGTATTTGGAGGCTTCCATTATAGTTTCCTAGCTACAGTTAGGTTAGAAGAGCTTTTTTGCTCGTCTTAATGGGTATAGCACTGTGCTATTATCCAAGACAGAAGAAGCTCATTAGCCTTTCTTGTTCCCACTTTCTTCACAGTGTTCTCAACAGCAGTACAGTAGCATTTAAAATCCAGCTATTGAGAAACTGGAATTGCCAATAAATGGATATTTTCTTCATCAGTGGACTTCATGACTCCAGGGCTGTGATTGGGATCATTGTGCATCAGAGGTAGCAGGGGTAGAGCTGGAAATGCTTTTATTAAGGTCGGAAGTAAAAACTCAAAAGTCCACCTCCTGCCATCTAAGGTTTATTTCCTTTTATCAGAGGTGCCTTGCTTTCAGGGAGCATTACAATTGTAGTTCTTTGAACTTATTTCCAACTTTATGGAGGGAAAAGCTTTCCATCTCACTTTTCAGAATTAGTTTCCTTCTAAATTGCAAACTGACTTGAAATCATTGGTACAGTAGAAATAAGTTTAATAGGCCAAAAAAAAAACAACTTACATGAGGTTTAAGCAAAACTTTAAAATAGATAACATTTTACAATCAAAACAGAAATTTCTAGAGAAACTTAGCAGATCTGGCAGCATTTGTGGTGATAAAGCAGTGTTAACGTTTTGAGTTCATTAACACTTGTTCAGAACAGGAATCGAAATGTCAACTCTGTTTTCTCTCCACAAATGTTGTCAGACCGGTGAATTTCTCCAGCTATTTCCAGCATCCACAGTTCTTGGTTTTATTTTAAAGTTATACAATCATAGTTTATTGTCTACTCTACCTACGGGAACATTCCCAATCACTTTTCAGGAAGTGGTTTCGAAATCAGCCATTTTACATGAAAGTTATTTGAAGGGATTGCCAAAGGAAAAGACGACAGTAAAACTGGTGAAGGAGACATACTAGTCCAACTCATCTCATCTACCTCAAACTGGAACTCCAGTCGAACCAGTCTGTTCATTTTCAGGTGCTGCGATTTTTTAAACCTTTTTTTCCCTTCTGCATAAAATCTAAGAAAATCTCAGAAAATCCAAAAACTGATAGCCTTGACCCTGAAGCTACTGGATTTGAGACATTATACACATACTTAAAATTTATAGGATGCATTGCCAGTGTTATCCATATCTCAATAACAAATAAATTAAATATTCCTGCCATATTTACAAGAGTAATATGTAATAACCAGAAAGAATTCTCTGTGTTTCTTTTTAATATGTCCCTCAGGAGACTGAGGGGTTATATGGTTGAGATGTATAAAATTATGAGGGCATCGAGAGGGTAGATAGAAAGAAACGGTGGCACAGTGGTTAGTACTGCTGCCTCACAGCGCCTGAGACCAGGGTTCAATTCCTGCCTCAGGCGACTGACTGTGTGGAGTTTGCACGTTCTCCCCGTGTCTGCGTGGGTTTCCTCCGGGTGCTCCGGTTTCCTCCCACAGTCCAAAGATGTGCAGGTCAGGTGAATTGGCCATGCTAAAATTGCCCGTAGTGTTAGGTAAGGGGTAAATGTAGGGGCATGGGTGGGTTGCGCTTCGGCGGGTCGGTGTGGACTTGTTGGGCCGAAGGGCCTGTTTCCACGCTGTAATGTAATCTATTCTGAAACGTTTCCATTCAATGGAGAGATCAATGATCACAGAACATAGGTTAAAGATAAGGAGCAGGAGGTTTGGAGAGGATGTGAAGAAACCTTTTGTTCACTCAAGGGGTGACAGGAATCTGGAACTCACTGCCTATAAAAGTGACAGAGGCAGAAATCCTTGTAACATTCGAGAGGTATTTGGATGTACACTCACGATGCCAAGGCATACAAGGCTATGGGTTAAGTGCTGGAAAGCAGGAAAATAGTGAGGTGGTTGTTTTTGACCAGTGTGGACTCCATGCCTTTTTCTGTGCTATAGATCTTGATGACTCTCTGACTCTAAGTTAAAGTACTCTTTCTCTAATTTTTGCATTCCACAACAGTCAGAGTTTAGTCATTCATACCGTCCTTAACTATCCATTTAACGAGTTATGATAGACTGCAGAGAGTAAAGATCTTTAGATGGACATAAGGTGTAAAAAGATTACCCGCGTCTTGATTATGCTGGTTATGTTAAAGTATTCTTCAATGTTCAAATGAAATATCAAATCTCAACAAATGATCAACAAAACTGGAATTAATTAATGTTATCTCCCCAGCCCTATAGTGAGCAATAGTAAGGCAGATAGAAAAATATGGCTATGGTTTTCTTCCTCCTTTTCTTTATGTCTATGTCTAGCCTCAGCCCCATGGTCTGTAGCTAGGGTGCCCTACAGTGGAGCTTGTTGGCCTTGGAGTTTTGGATGGGTGACCATGGGGATGCTTGCAGCTAGAGGGCCCAGACATGCTGACAGTGTACTGCCACAGTGCAAATTCATCCTTGCCCATGGCTTGAACTCCCACAGGATTGGGGCTTGCAGGCAGGGTGGAGATGGCAGAGTGGTTTGGCTTGGAATTGTTCTGATGGGATTATTCCTTCAGCTCAGTGCCAGTTGGCACCACCCTATCTCCTCTGAGAAAGATCTGCTTAAGGTTAAGGTCTCTCAATCCCCTTTCACCTTGTCACTGGTGATGAGAATCAATGGGTAGAGCAGCACAGTGCAGACCCATTTGTATATCCAGCAGACCTACTGAGGGTCCCACTGACTGTCCATGAGCATCCACCAACCTGTCCATGGAGACGGATGCATGCATGTTGAAGCCAGAATGGTTTGTGAACTCCTTCAATCTTCGATACCCGAATGTCTTCAAACAAAACCTCCTGTTTCTCCTTTGTTTGTTTCTGTATATCAATGCAGCATTGTATCCAACCCTGGGTGCCACACTTCATGAGGATGTCAAAGCTTTAAAAAATATGCAGCAGGGATTTTACAAGAACAGTGACAGTGATAAGAAACTTCAGGCGCATGTAAAGGCCAGAAAAACTCAAATAGTTCTCCTTGAATCAGGGAAGCTTTTGGAAAGATTAATTGAAGGGTCAAAATTCTGAGAGACCTTAATTGTATATAAAGGAAAACATTGCACTGGCATGAATGTTCCTACCCAGTTCCATTTCACATTTATAATGTCTGTTTCTGCAGAATACAGAGTTTTACCTGGCAAAGCTGGTGCACTGGAAGAAGGTACACAATCATCCTCTCAAAGTGAAATTTAAGGCAAGCTATAAATGCTGGCCTTGTCAGTGACATTCATTTTCTAAAAGGCAAAGCTCCAACCCTGCAGTGGTCTGTCATCCACTGAAATGTCATATTAGGTTATGAGCTTATGTTTCTGACTTAAAGAGGCAAGAATCCTGGCTCGTGAGTCATGGCCGATGCATATCATTTTTTAGCAAACCTTTGGGCATTACATTCATGAGGCCTGTGCCGTATAATAACTGCTTCTAACTAAGTGAAATTCTGTAACATTTCTATTTGCCTTTCCGTGAAAACTACAAGCTAGCAGTCTGCGATATCACCTCAATGAGCCAAATAAGCACTTTGGTAAGCCTTGACTGTCAGATCTAATTCAACATAGATTAGCATATTGCATCTATAATTGTTTATGTAAGAATGGAGAAAGTTTAATCACAGGGATTAATGACAAGACTAGTGATTAAAGCCAACAAACAGCATTGAATCCTTTAATTAAGGAAAGTAGTTTAAATTTGGCAATACAGTCAATGCAAACAATGTTCTGATGTAAAATTTCACCTAATGGCTGGCAAAGACCCTGAATGACAATAGTGTCTGACGATGGAGTTTTGTTCCTGATGAAGGGCTTTTGCCTGAAACGTCGATTTTCCTGCTCCTCAGATGCTGCCTGACCTGCTGTGCTTTTCCAGCACCACTCTAATCTTGACTCTAATCTCCAGCATCTGCAGTACTCACCTCCACCTATTGTTGCCAAAATACTGTATCTAAAGTACCTCCATTTCCTGTAGTCCAAAACAGATGCTGAAATCTTTCTTGACAGTCACTTCGACATTTTTAATGTTGGGGCACATTTTGGGGGATCAGCTTCTAACCATCAACTTCAAGAATTTATTAACAATTTGCAACCAAAAAATTCACAGTAACTCTTCTCATCTTAGGCTAATGTTATCTTAATTGTGATACTGTCCTTTTCATAGTATCCACTCATTTGAGAACATAAACAAGAAGTGCTTGCAATGTGGAATTTTAAGTGAATCTTTTCACTCAGAGGCACCAACTGATTTTCAAATTGATCTATATCATCTTGTCCATGAAAGAGCTTTGGATTTTCAGACCATTTGATCTGCTTTATAATTTCCTAAACTGGGCTGTTCATGAGATACCTAAAACTAAATTTTCTACCATAAAGATCTGTGGAAAAACTTAGCCAAGAGCTTGCCAGAATAACCGAACAGTTTCAACAGCAACAGCCCAATGGTGGGGCCTCAGGGAATATGGGTGTGCTCATGGAATGCTGCTCTCTTACTCACCTTCAAAAATGACAACTCAGATTCCATTTAGGAACAGCTGTGGTGTAGAGGATTGGGAAATCTCAGACTGGAGACAGAACTGTCTGATTTTTTTTAATATTACGAGACCTAGGCTCAGGCTGAGTCAACAGAATTGTGCAACAATTAGGAAAACATGCAAATTTTTGTACCCTTTCGAGACAAATCCCTCTTCCCTGTTGGACAAAATGAGCCTTCGTGCTGAGAAATGTGGCAGGTAACTCTAGCCAATTTATGGATCAACACGTTAAGCTCACAAATCGCCCAGAGCATCTAGGCCACCTTTATGCTAGCCATATACATCTACAGCGACTATTTGTATAGTAAGACAAACCTTTCCCTAATTTAATGAAAAAATAAAATTAATACTATTTATGCAGCTCCAAAATGTTGAAAATGAGGCCAATGGTTGAAGTATTTGTTAGTTGATAGTCTTCGAGTGTTGCACAGTAGGGAGTTAAGGTCTTTTCTTGTCTGACCTGTGGTATGTTTTTGAAGTCCATGTTTCAGTTATATTAAAAATGATGTAAAATTGGAAAATAAACTTTGGGAAAAATAAAGAACTGTTAAAATGTATCTATAGAGCCAAGATTTGAATTTTGATTTTCCATTTGTGACAGGTTTCAAGTCTTAGCTCCAGAAACTTTTGGAAAGAGAACCAAAGTCCCTCCAGGCAGCAACCTTATCTGCCTTCCATCTACTGGTGGAGGCAACGCCTTTGGAGTATATCCCTCGATACTTTCGTTCATGAAGTCTTGAAACTTTAAAATCCTTTAATGGGCATCTTGTACCATTTTCAGCCTAAATCTAATAGATGATAAATTGATGCAGTCTCAATGTCTGCACTTTAATAGAAAACAAACACTCGCCTAACACTGCATAATGCACTATTAAAAGCCTCTTTACTTTGTTTAATAAGAAACCAAGGCAGTACTTTATCAACACCCTGATTTTTAATATGTTACAATTTCACTTAATAAAAGACCACCTTTGTTATTGTCTAGAATCTCAGAGGTCTAAGAGAATCTAAAAATTCAATGTTGCACAAATATGTTCAATGTGCAGATGCTTCACATGCACAAAGCATGACAACTGGGTGATATTTGTGCACCGACCTCATAATTTTAAACAGCCATGCACCCATGCTCCAATGCTTCTGATTAGCAGGGTATCTGTTTGGATACCCTGGGGAATGCATAAACACTAACAATCTGTACTTCTGGAGCACCACTTGGCTGCAGGGCATGAAATAGCTGGAAGGGACAGGGAATCAGATTCTTTTTACAAAAGATCACAGAAGTTTGGGAAGTTGATTCCCACAGCCATTCTCCTTCGGGTGCAGAGAAACCACTGGCACGATCTGTTGGAAGAAGAGATGGATGAAGATGGAAGTGCAGGGAGCATCAGTCCAGGGTCTTGAGGCAATGGAGCAAGAAGGTTAATAACCTCAACAGGGTTCTTGAGATGTTTAGAGAATAGAAATGTCTGTTCTCATGAGAATGTATGTCAATGAAATGTTTGTTTCATAGGTGATTATGCATTTCAATGGATTGACTGTTTTTTTAAATTGATGACAGTTTTTTTTTTATAGCAACATCACCACTATTTTATGTCAGCATGGCTCCTGAGGTCTGAGAGGGAAGGGTAAAGGAATGGGGAGCATCAGTTGGCATGAGTTGGTGTTGGGTTATAAATGTCCTTGGGGATGATAGAAGGACATGGGCTAGCATGGAGGGCATAAAGAATTATGGGGGTTGGATAGAGGCGCACAGGTTAGTGTGGATGACATGATGGGTCAATGGGCTTGGGTGAGGGTACATTGTGGACTGTGCTGGCATACATGCAGTACTGAGAGAGAGGGGATATGAAGGGTGGAGTGCTGATGCCAGTGCTAGTCTACCACAGCAACCTCCACACTCAGCAGCATCCACACTCATTCTGGCATCACGAGGCCCAACTCCCAGGGAATCTCATCTCTCCGGAATGAAAATCCAAAGTTACAGGACCTTCTTTTCTGCATCAGTACTCCTTGCCTGAGAAAGGAAATCCCAGCATGGTTGTATTTTGAGCACAGGCAAGGGGAAGAGGTTAGGAGGAGAGATAGGAGGTAGTGAGGACTGCAGATGCTAGAGACCAGAGTTGAAATGCGTGGTGCTGGAAAAGCACAGCAGGTCAGGCAGCATCCGTGGAGCAGGAGAATTGTCATTTCAGGCATAAGCCATTCATCAGACCCTGATGAAGGGCTTATGCACGAAACATCGATTCTCTTGCTCCTCGGATGCTGCCTGACCTGCTGTGCTTTTCCAGTACCACTCTTTTCAACATAGGAACAGAGTAGATCATTCATCCCACTGTGATTGTTGCTGATTGAACACTTCAATGCCTTCTACACACATCATCCCTTGACTCTGTAATCCACTGGTAATCAGAGATCTTTGAGTAAACATACTCGAAGATGCAACTTGCACAGCCCTCTGTGGAAGAGAATTCCAAAGATTCACAACCCTTGGAATGAAAAAAAATTCTCCTCGTCTTGGATCTAAGTGGCATCCTCCTTAGTTATAAATTGTGTTCCCTAGTTCTACACTTTCAGCCAGTTTAAACACCTTATCTGCATCTGCCTGGTCTATCCCTTTAAATATTTTGTAATTTCAATGAGATCCCCTCTCATTCTTTGAAGCTTGAGAGAATACAGGCCCAGTTTACCCAACTTCTCTTCAAAGGATAATCCTGTCATCTCGAAAACACATCTGGTGGACATTCCCTGTATTCCTTCCATGGTATTAATATCTTTCCTGAGATACAGAGACCAAAACTGCTACAGTACTCCAGACGCAATCTAACTAAGCTCCAATGGAATGGAGCAAGACTTCACTACTCTTACATCAAATCATCCTAAATAGCTTTCCTAACAGTTTGCTGCATCTATAGGTTAAATTTCAGTGACTTGTTGATAAGAACACCTCGACACCCTTGTGCATCTACACTGTCCAACCTCTTACCATTTAAAACATACTCGACGCATCTGTTTCTCCTATCAAAGGATAAGCTCACATTTTTCCACATTATGTTCCATTTGCCAGATTTTTGTCTCACCACTTAACTATTCCCTTTGTAAGGTCTTAATATCCTCTTCATAACTCATTTTCATACGTATATTTGTGTCATCAGAAAATGTAGGTACACGTCTTTGGTCCCATCATCGAAATCATTTACATAAATTGTGAAGAGATAACTTGCTCCCCCCAACCCCAGCACCAACCTCTGTGGCACAGCACTTGTAACATCCTACCAACCTAAAAATTACCTGTTTATTCTTATTGTCTGCTTCTGGTTCAATACCCAATCTTCTATCCATACCAATATGTTATCCCCTACACCATGAAATTTTATTTTTTGCAATAACCTTTGATATAACACCATATTGAATGTCTTTGGGAAATGTAAGTACATTATATCCTTCATCTATAGCACAAGATATTTCTGCAAAGAACTCCGATAAATTAGTTTTACATGATATCCCTTCGACAAAAGTACATTGATTCTATCTAATTCCTTTGAATTTATCCTGAGTGCCCTGACATAACGTCTTTAATAATAAAATCGCTACTATGCCAGAAGGCCATTCGGCCCATCAAGTCAACACTAACCATCCAAAGAGCATACCACCCCAATCCACCCCATAATCTTGCATGGCATTTTGATTATGGCCAATCCACTTAACCTCTACATCTCTGGATACTCTGGGTCAATCTTTAGCATGGAGAATCCACCTAATCTCCATATCTTTAGACTGTGAGGAGAAACCGGAGCACCTGGAGGAAACCCATCTATTCACAGGGAGAGCATGTAAACTCCCCACAGACAGTCACCCAGGCTGGAGCCAAACCCAGATCTGTGGCACTGTGATATCCTGCCACCCATACAGGCCTCTAGCAGTTTCCCTATGACAGATGTTAAGCTAATTGTCTGGTAATTTCCTGCTTTCTACCTCTGTCTGTTTGTGAATAAAAGCATTCATTAGCTTTTTTCTAATCGAAAGAAACCTTTCTAAATCGAATAAGTTTTGGGAAATTAAAACAAATACATCAATTATCTCATTAGCTATGTCTTTTAAGACAAGATGAAATCCATCAGGGTACAGGGACTTGTCAATTCACAGTTCCAACACTTCAGTCAACAAGTCATGAAGCCATGTGTCATAGAAACAGGTCCTTCAGCTCATCACATCTATGCTGACAAACAAACACAAAACTGGATGTAGGTTTGCTCGCTGAGCTGGAAGATTCATTTCCAGACGGTTCGTCATCTTACTATGTAACATCTTCATTGGGCCACCGGGTGAAGCACTGCTGAATATTCCTGCTTTCTATTTGTATGTTTGGTTTTCTTTGTTTTGGTGGTGTAATTTTCTGTGGTGATGTCATTTCCTGTTCTTTTTCTCGGGGGTGGTAGATCGGGTCTAACTCGATGTGTTTGTTGATAAAGTTCCGGTTGGAATGTCATGCTTCTAGAAATTCTCATGCATGTCTCTGTTTGGCTTGTACTAGGATGGATGTGTTGTCCCAGTCGAAGTGGTGTCCTTCCTTACCTGGATGCTTGTGAGAGAGGGTCATGTCATTTTGTGGCTAGTTGATATTCATGTATCCTAAAAAAGACTACATTGGACAAACAGGCAGAAAACTAGCCACAAGAACAGGAAATGACATTACCACAGGAAGTGACATTGCCAACCCAAAGAAAACCAAACATATAAATAGAAAGCAGGAATCATGTACAGTGCTTCGCCCAGAGACCCACTGATGATGTTACCTAATAGGTGATGAAACGTCTGGAAATGAACCTTCCAGCTCAGTGAACAAACCTACATCTAGACCCTCAACCTGAGCAACAAATCTCAAAACTTGCTAAAACACAAAACTACACTAATCCTATTTATGTGCACTTGATCCATAGTCTAACGTGCCCTGGCATTTTAAGTGCTTATCCAGATGCTTCTTAAATGTTGAGAAATTACTCATTCCCAGCACCTATTTGCAGCGATTTCCATATTTCTAGAACCCTCTGCATGAAGAGGTGTTTCCTCAGGTCTCCTCTAAACCACTTAGAGTCAAGGGTCATAGTCATAGTTGTCTGTGTTTGGCCCATTCCCTTTAAACCTTTCCTATTCATGTACCTGCCCAAATGTCTTTTAAGTGTTGTTAAATCCACAATCACAATGTAAAGTGCCACTTGCTCCTTATATTAAACTTACAATCTTAGGCATGTCTACCATGGGGGAAACAATTCTCATGATTTACACTAGTCAATGCCTCTCATAATTTTACCTACCTAAATCAGATGACCTCTCAGCTTCTTCTGATCCGGGGAAAACAAACCCAGCCTATCCAGTCTCTCTTCATGACTGAGACTTTCTTTCCTAAGCAACATCCTGGTGAATCTCCTTTGCATCCTCACCGGTGTAGTTTACTTAGTATTACTTCCCTGGTAATTATAATTTTCCTTGAGTTACTCCTTTTACTGCAATTCTTGATTTATAGATATTTCCAGGATGTCACCTATATTCTCCCAAGTGAAAAGTGAAGCAAAATATCTGTTCAATTTATCTGCCACCTCTTTATCCTTAATTTCTAAATCCCCAGATTTGATTTCTACAGAACCAATATTTACTTTGTTAGTTCTTTTCTTCTGAAATGTTTGAAGAAACTTTTCCTATCTATCGGGGCTTGGGAATTTATTCACTTTCAGTCCCATTAATTTCTGCAGCACAAATTTCTTATTAAAAAAATTCATTTCCTGCAATTCTTCATCTTCCCTCGCCACTTGGTTCTCTAGCTCTGGTAGATTTTTTTTGTTTCCTCCTCAGTTAAAACAGACACAAAGTAATTGTGATTTTTTTTTACATTTCTTTATTCCCCATTATAAATTCTCCTGAATCAGCCTGTTCTTAACTCACATTCATTTTAGGCAAACATTTCCTTTATCTTACCTATAGAAGAATTTAGAGTCCATTTTTATGTTTTTTTGCTAGTTCACATTCATATTCCATTCTCACTTTCCTTATCAGTTTATTATCCAAAAGTATGGTGCTGGAAAAGCACAGCAGGTCAGGCAGCATCTGAGGAGCAGGAGAATCAATGTTTCGGCATAAGCCCTTTATCAGTTAATTGGCTCTCCTTTGCCATATTCCAAATAACTCCCAATTCTCAGAATTATTTCAGGCAGCTTTACTAGCCTTACCTTTGAATCTTATACAATCCAGTGATAACTCTGCTCCCATGCCTCATGCTTCTCTCATCTCCTGATTAATCCCATGCCTCAGACCACCATCACAACCTGGTGGCCCATAAATAACTCCAAGCAATGTCTGCTGCCTTTTGCTGTTTCTTAGTTGCATCCAAATAGGCTCCACACATTATTCTTCCAATCTGAGATCTTCCAGTAATGAGCTATTGATCCCAACCTTTACCAGCGTGACTCCTCCTCCTATTCCATCTTTTCTGTCCTTCCTACAAGTTGAATAACCTTGAATACTCAGTTACCGGTTCTGATCAGCTATGTTTTTGAAATGGTAATTCGATCATGCCCATGTATCTGTGTTTATGCCTTTCGATTATTTAACTTGCCGTGAACATTGTGTGCATTCAGGTGGAGTACCCTTAACTATGTGGTTCTGCCCTCATTCCATTTTCAAATAATATTTAATGTTTGGCTTTGTTTCTCCTCTCCTCGCGTCTCCCTAGCATTTTTTTTCTATTTCCTGCTATTAACTTTATTTCCTTCCAAACAAAAAACAGAAATTGCTGAAAAAGCTCAGCAGGTCTGGCAGCATCTGTGGAGAAAAATCAGAGTTAACTACCTCATGTTCTGAGGAAGGGTCACTATACCTGCAGCATTAACTCTGATTTCTCACCACAGATGTTGCCAGACCTGCTGAGCATTCCCAGCAATTTCTGTTCCTGATCTACAACATCTGTAGTTCTTTCAGTTTTTTATTTATTTCTTCCCAATTTGGGTTATCCTTCAGGTTCCCATCCTCCTGACAACTGGTTTAAACTTATTCCAACAACACTAGCAAATCTCCTTGCAATGATATCAGTCCCAGTGTAAGATGCAACCATTTCAGTGTGTATAGTATCCCAGAACCAACCCAATTCCTCAGAAATCTCATTCCCACCTCCGACACCAGTTTTTCACCCACATATTTCCTCCTGTTCTCCTGCTCCTAGAAAGAGATCCTGAGATGACTACACTTGAGCTCTAGCTTTTTAGTTTCCTTCCTAACTCTCTGAAATTAGCTTCCAGGACCTCATCCTTCTTTCTATCCGTGCCATTGGTAGCAATGTGGACCATGACATCTGGCTGATCCCCCCCCCCGAGACGGGCATTCTATAGCTGCTCTGTAACATCTGTGACCATTCTACCAGGGAGACAAACACATCATCCTATTTCTATATTAAAAAGAGGAACCACTGATGCTGGAGATCTGAAACACAAACAGAAGATGCTGGAGAAACTCAGCAGGTCTGGCAGCATCTGTAGAGAGAAAAGCAGAGTTCATGTTTCGAGACCAGTGACCCTTCATTTGGCCACATCAGTGCGGACCCTTTAACAACAGCAGTATCTCAGTTGTCTTCCAAACAATGGGAATATTGTCTGCATTCCTTCTTTCATATTCCCCTGTGCATCCTGCACAGCAATCTTTCAGCAAAGCACTAGCATTAACAATATGAACGGCTTTCAGAGCAGGTTGATCTTAAATGTCATATCATGGACCGACTGTTGAGCTCGCTAAGTTATCAGACAAGTATCCAGCCTTGTGAGCTAATTGTGGCCTGTTCTGTCTCCAGCAGGTGGCAAGTAATAGAAATAGCTTCAGGCTGCTCCTCACAGCAGGCTATCTCTCAAGCTGAAGCTTGCAAACCATCATTGTGCAATCAACTCTGACAATTCTAAAGGTTTCTTTACTCATGTTTCAACATCATCTTCAGAGATGCTTTTAAACTGAGCAAAATGTAAGCTTTGCACTGCAAGGGGTCGAATGCCTGACACTATGAAGAAGCAACCAATAGTTGAGAAAAGAATGGACTGCTTTATTGATAAAGAATTAGGGATTCATGATCTTGGTTTCTCTTCCATCAATACTTTTCAAACCTGAGAATATCCTATTAATCACTTGCACAACATGGAAGAATAAATAATTGAACAATCAGCAATAACAAGGTTATGCCTCGACAGTTGATAATAAATAATCAGGGTGTTTCCTTAATTAAAACGTATAGTTTGTCCATAAGACTGAGTCAAGCTATCATCTTTATCTATTTGAAGTGATTAAACTGCCACATATTTCTGCAGCATCAGCTCTGCCAATCTACTCTCAACCTCCCAACCCGAGAACCACTCTGTGAAACTTTTTCTGCATCCTCTCTAAAGACTTGAATCTTTCCTCAGGTGTTATACCAGAATTTTACATTTTGGAGATGCCCTGAGGGTGAAAATGTACTTCATAAGATGGTGGGACCTGAATGACATTTTACCAGCAGCAGGCAAAAGATGCTGCCAGTGGCTTCATTTTTAATTTCATTCAGAGGAATTTTCGGTCACTAGCTGAGCCAACATTTATTCACCATCTTTAGTTGTCCTTGAGAAGTTGGAGATGAGCTATTTGTCTCCTTGAACCACCACAGTCTATTTTCTGTATTGGGGATGAAGTCCCATGATTTTGACCCTGTGTTAGTGAAGGAAAGTCAATATATTTCCAATTTAGGATGGTAGTGGCTTGGAGAGAAATTTGCACATAGTGGTCTTCACAGGTACCTGCTGCCCTTGTCCGTTTGAATGGAAATGGTCATGGTTTGCAAGGTGCTGCCTAAGGACTCTTGGTGAGTTCTTGCAGGCCATCTTAAAGATGATGCATACTTCTGCTATTGAGTGCCGGTAGAAGAAGGAATGTGGATGTGATGCCAATCGAGCTGGTTGTTCTGCCCTGGATGGCTCAAGCTTCTTGTGTGTTTTTGGAGCTACACCCATCCAGACAAGTGGGAAATGTTCCACCACACTGCTGACTTGTGCATTTTAGATGGTAGACTGACGTTGGGGAGTCAGGATGTAAGCTACTCATTGAAGGATTCCTAGCCTTTGACCTACTGTTGTAGCCACTATGTTTGTACAGTTTGATGATATTACTGGTCAAGTCAGATCCCATACTGAAATCTGGCTTGATAGATCATATTTTCTTCAGGTTTATTGAAGGTGCTCTTTCACTAAAATACAAATACGCAACGCTTCCATTTGTTTTTAACAAAATATCAAATATTTAGTACTCAAAAGAAATGAAGAATAATTCAGAATAAGCCAAACTATTTACATATAGCAAAAGTTTAAGGATATCAAAGCACTGTAATATGCAATGCCTGGGGTTCCTCAGCCCAAACATCTTCAGTTGCTTCAGCCATACTTTCTCTCGATCATAGAGTTGGAAGTGGGATGTCTGTACTCTTCCAGTGATTTGTCAAATTGTCTACCTCCATCACAGTGACAATATGAATGCAAAGCTTAGATTTAATTTGCTGGTTGTGTAATTTTCTTAGACTTATCTATAATTCGTTTCTTCTCCAATTTGTTAGACTAGTGGTGCAGCGGCCATTTTGATCATAGTAAATCAAATGGGTGTTGTCGGGAAAACATTAAGGGTAACAAATGTATGTGGACTGTAGAAGAGAGAAAATTGAGGGTAAGAACAAAGACAGTCTCAAATAAGAAACAAAAAACATTATCAAGCATAGAGTGAATATCAAAGTAATTAAAACGTACCAAGAAACATAAAACAAAATAGTAAAGTATTCCGCAGGCACCTAAATTTTAAAAAAGCCAAGTTGGAATGGGAATAGTACCATTAAGAAATGGCCTGAATAAATCACAAGCAATTGGGAAATAACAGAAATAGTAAATAATTATTTCTGTATTTATGAGAGAGGCAAACCAAGAGGACATGACAACAGAAGGTGAGATTAAAAAGGATACAACTGCATTTAAATGAAAATAGGACAAATAAGAACAAAGGTTGTAAGAAATAGGAGAAGAGTAGGTCATTCATCTTCTCAAGTCTGCTCTACCGGTCAATATGATTATGACCTTAACTTCACTCTCCTGTCTGCCTTCCATAACCCTTCACCTCCTTATCGATCAAAAATCTGTCTAATTCAGCCTTGAACATGTTTGAAGATCCCGTGCTTCCTGAAAGAGAAAATTTCAAATACAAACGACACTCTGAGAGAACAAACCTCTTCGCCTTCGGGGGAGGGGGGGGGCTTTTCCTATTAAACTATGCTCCCTAGTTCTCGATTATTCCATGAGGCATTGCGTCCTGGATTTTCATTCTTGAGTGAGGTAGAAGTCAGAAAAAGCTTAGCTTGCCACCACAAGGAGGATTTATACAGGCAGAAGGGTGGGAGGGGCATGCTTGCAGGCCACAGTTGGTCCAGGTGACCCAGAGATGTTCCCAGAGGCAGCCCAGTGGTTTTGGGATATGGAGGTGGCTTGTTTAATAGGCCAATCTCAGTGTTTTGGGTCTTTACACTAGTCAAAATCAAAATTGAAAGGCTGTCCAGCCCTCACCCCTCCTCACTGCCCACATACACCCCATATGCCATTCATACCACTTTAAACACCTCACTCACCTTATTTAGCTCCTCATGCTTGGCTTTGTCACCGCTTACACTATTATGGCTCTTCATAGCCTATTTGCTAGTCTGTGCTCTGAACACATCCCCACATCTCCTCATGCTATTCCTCTGACCCAGCCACTATGGCCCCTGAAACATTCCTATACCAGGCTATGACCCTTCATCTTTTCCCCCTTATGCCAGGCTATGGCATTACCAATGTCTATTCACTCACTACACATTATATCAAATAATGGCTGCTGCAGTGTCAGATAAAAACCTTTTGGCAAAAAAAAGCCATTCATTAATAATTTACCACTTTGTTAAAATGATCTCCTTTTCACTACAGCCCAACATAAGGAACAATCATCAGACCCTTTAACATGACAACAGCTGAAACCTTGAGCGTTTTAAATCTCTTGACCTTGTACGAAGAGACACTGTGAAATTGACTGTCTTCAACAGGAGCTCAGGTGTTACAACAGAATGCTGGGTGCCTTGGCACTCAGCCAAGAATGATGCTTGGTACCTAGTAAATTGGGAAAGCTGAGAACATGCCGGAGTGAGGGCAGAATGGGGGATGGTGAGATAGTGCGCATGGGACAACGGACAGCCAAGGGGTTGAGGACAAGGGCAACCTATTCCCTTCCCAGTGCCAGATCACCCAATTATGAACAGAGTGCTTGATAACCAAGGGACCCACTCATTCCCATCATAGGGAGGCCAATAGCAAACTTGACAAGGTTATGTTAAAACCATCAACTATGACCATTTTGCAAGAGATTTGGGAATAATGGATGTTAATTGACTCATATTGTTAAGCATATATGCACATACATATATATATATATATATATATACACAATTAAAGGGCATGCATCACTCATACTGTTCCACTGGGAGAAGAAAAGAAGAACTGAAGAATCAGTGTGCCTTCTGGTCAGCAGCTGATCCTGAGAGTAGTTATAAAGAAATCACAAATGTGTGACGTTAAGCAGTACTGTTCTGCATTCAGCACGGATTCCAACAATTTTTCAACTCCCCTCTCAATTTATATATCATTAATTGATTTGGAAAAGTGAAATTACTAGCCATTCCAAGATACTAAGGATAAGAAACTTTAAAATGGGTGCATGGTGGCTTAGCCATTGGTACTGCTGCCTCACAGCGCCAGGGACCTAGGTTCGATTCCATCCTCAGGCAACTGTCTGTGTGGAGTTTGCACATTCTCCCCGTGTCTGCATGGGTTTCCTCCGTGTGCTCTGGTTTCCTCCCACAATCCAAAGATGCGCAGGTTAGGTAAAATGCCCTTGGTGTTCAGGGATGTGTAGGTTTGGTGCATTAGTTAGGGGTAAAAGCAGGAATAATAGGGGAATGGGTCTGGGTGGGATACTCTCTGGAGGATTGGTGTGGACTTCTTGGGGCGAAAGGTCTGTTTCCACACCATAGGGAATTCTATCTAAAACAAGGATAGACGAAAATTATAAAAAGCTGTCATCTAAAAATGTTACCCTTGTTCTGGAGGAGGATGTCTTGTCTAAGCCTAACCAAAAACTAAGCTGACATTACACATTTTACAACCACACTTACTGACAAAGGGAGACAGGATGCAGTTTCTACTATTTTCCACACCTCCATGATTCTACTTCGATGGCAGCCAATTATGTGAGCAAACCTTCTCCCCCTGAGAGATCAGTGACCCATTTTTCATGACCTAACTAATCACTTTAAGTGAGAGCCAGGGTGGTCTTGCTGCTCGAGTTATAGTTTCATCTCAGTTTTTACTCAAAGGCAGCAGAGTTTTTAAAATGTTTACTTTCCAGAATGAATAAAACCACAAGGAGAAAACCGAAATTCTGATTTCAAACTAAATGCAAATTGCAATAGGATAAGTCTAAATAAATAAACTTACGTATTGAATTTTTTTTTTATGAAAATGTTAAAAACAACAAACAGATTATTAAGGTAGAATTGCACTTCTTTCAGACTGGGAATGCAACTCATGTTGAGTCCATTTACAATCTTGGCTGAGTGAGGTTTTAAATAAGACAAGCATGAGGTTTGTGAAAAAGGTTTGACTAATTTTTTATTCCTAGTTGCGAAGTCCATAAAACAAGCATCAAAGCAAAACTGAATACCGACTCATACAATACTTTCACATTTTGCCATAATAAGTAATCATCAATGAAATTAGTTATAAAACAATCATAACAACAAAATTCCACTGTATTCGGATAACAATGTTGATACAACTGCAATGGTTTATTAATTGTACCATTTCTTCTTCTGTCTTTGCCACTGTTATTTGAGTGGGATACAGAATGGCTCAAAGGTAGAAGACAGAGGGTGGTGGTGGAGGTTGCTTTTCAGACTGGAGGCCTCTGACCAGCGGAGTGCCACAAGCATCGGTGCTGGGTCCACTACTTTTCATCATTTATATAAATGATTTGAATGTGAACATATGAGGTATGGTTAGTAAGTTTGCAGATAACACTAAAATTGGACATGTAGTGGACAGCAAAGAGGGTCACCTCAGAGTACAACTTGATCTTGATCAGATGGGCCAATGGACTGAGGATTGGCAGATGGAGTTTAATTTAGCTAAATCCGGCGTGCTGCAATTTGGTAAAGCAAATCAGAGCAGGACTTATACACTTAATGGTAAGGTCCTGGGTAGTGTTGCTGAACAAAGAGACCTTGGAATGCAGGTTCATAGCGACTTGAAAGTTGAGTCGCAGGTAGATAGGATAGTGAAGAAGGCATTTGGTATGCTTTCCTTTATTGGTCAGAGTATTGAGTATAGGGGTTGGGAGGTCATGTTGTGGCTGTACAGGACATTGGTTAGGCCACTGTTGGAATATTGCATGCAATTCTGGTCTCCTTCCTATCCGAAGAATGTTGTGAAACTTGAAAGGGTTCAGAAAAGATTTACAAAGATGTTGTCATGGTTGGAGGATTTGAGCGATATGGAGAGGCTGTTTTCCTTGGAGCGACGGAGGCTGATGGGTAACCTTATAGAAGTTTATAAAATCGTGAAGGGAACGGATAGGATACATAGACGAAATCTTTTTCCTGGGATGGGGGAGTCCAAAACTAGAGGGCATGGGTTTAGGGTGAGAGGGGAATGATATAAAAGAGACCTAAGGAGCAACTCTTTCATGCAGAGTGTGATGATTATATGGAAGGAGATGCCAGAGGAAGTGGTGGAGGCTGGCCCAGTTGCAACATTTAAAAGGTATCTGGATGGGTATATGAATAGGAAGGGTTTGAGATTAGATTAGATTACATTACAGTGTGGAAACAGGTCCTTTGGCCCAACAAGTCCACACCGACCCGTCGAAGCGCAACCCACCCATACCCCTACATTTACCCCTTACCTAACACTATGGGCAATTTAGCATGGTCAAATCACCTTACCTGCACATCTTTGGACTGTGGGAGGAAACCGGAGCACCCAGAGGAAACCCACGCAGCGGGAATTGAACCCGGGTGTCTGGCGCTGTGAGGCAGCAGTGCTAACCACTGTGCCACTGTGCCACCTGGTTTGGAGGGATATGGGCCGGGTGCTGGCAGATGGGACTAGATTAGGTTGGGATATCTGGTCAGCATGGACGAGTTGGACCGAAGGGTCTGTTTCCATGCTGTACATCTCTATGACTCTATGACTCTATGAGTGCAGTCTCAGAAATGGATGGTCAATGGGGAAATCTACAGTACATTATTAAGGCTTTCAAATCTACATTCCAAAGCAAACATACATTTCTGGTGTGATTTTCACAGGCACCAAGGAGTCTAAACACTGGTCATTAAAGACATAATTGGCAGCAGAAAAAAGTGGAATGTTAAACGATATTTTACATCACCTTTATAGTAAAATAATTGATGTTTCTCCTGAAATAAAACAAAGAACTCTGGATTTGGGAGATCTGAAACAAAACCAGAAATTACTGGTGAAACTCAGTAGGTATGGCAGCATCTATGGAAAGAAAACAGTGTTAATGTTTTCAAGTCTGGTACATTAAGTGCTCTTTCTTCCCACAGATGCTGCCAGACTTGCTGAGCTTCACCAGCAATGTTTCTCCTGACTCTGTAAAATTGCTTACACCCATGTCAGTACCTATGTGATCTTTCCTTCAGACTGTCTGTCCCCATAAAGTTCCACTATTGACTTGGCTTCTGTGAGTTGATCTTAAGAGCTATTGTTCAGCTTAACACTTGGTTTGATAGTTGGGTTTCCTCCACCACATTAAAATCGCTTAGACTGATTGTAGTGCCTCTGTCCATCCCAGTGGAGGCAAACACATGGCCATTCACCCCAATTGGTCAATAAGTATCGCTAGGTTTACCCATATATAGGGATATAAAGTTTAAAACCTTCAAATTGATGTTCACTCCACCAATAGTAACAATCGAAGTATATGGGTATTGAGCGTGAAGCTTAAGTTGAATTTTATTTAGTTCCTTTACGACAGCATGGGTCCAACTTAGATTTTTAATCAGCTTTAATGTTTGTCTCATTCAGAGATACTTGTAGGATCATCTCATCCCACTAGGCAACATTAGGTACAAGTATTGGAAACTGACAGAAGATGTAGCTAGCACTGAACACTGAAATATCTTCACAGAGGCAGGTATCCTATAACCAAGTCACCCTTTATTTACATGTGGAAAATATTTGACACTGATCCAGCTCACTCAGAGCCAGCTCTCAGAATGAACAGAATCCCTGATATTCCTGTTTTTTATCTGTCAGCCAGGACTGCCTGATTGGACAAGATTAACAGCCCCAAACAGGGAACTCATATGCTATGAAGTCCACCTGGCTGACCTTGTTACAATCACTACCTTCCTCCCCCTGTGGAGTCTGAGGGCATAGGCGTATAGCTCCTCCTGGGGCATAACAGCACTAACTCAGGTTCCTCTAACTCTGTCTCTGATATGGGTGGTGTGTAACATACAGTAGCTCGCCTCTTGTGTCCAGAGCATTTCAGAAGAAATTCATTCTCCCCTTCAGGCAACAAAGGCGTTGAGGCTTTGACATGCACCATGTCCATCTCAGATTCTGAGGTATCTTCAATGTTTGACAGACAGGGAGACCCTACGGGTTCCAGAACAGTCAGAAGGGCAATCAGGGAGCCGGGCATGGTTTGTTCCCACACCATTTGCAAGCGTGCAGCTTTCTTATGGTCCGGGTGATTGTTTAGGACAGTGGCACCTAGCCGAACTCAATTTGGCCTAAAGTTATGGGCGACACTACCCTGTCCTCTTTAAGTAGAGCCAACAAGGGTCTGTTATTACAAATTTATATTCGTAAAGGTATTGATTGAACTCCTGCACTTCAAATGTGACTGCCAAATCTTCCTTCTCTATCTTTATTTACAATCTGCATTAGCAAAAGTCCTGGATATGTACACTACTGGGCATGCTTCTCCATTGGTCCATCCATGAGTTAATATTACCCCGATGTCGTATGGGGAGGCATTGCATGTCAAGACCAGATCTCACTTGGGATCATAGTATGTCAACACCTAAGAGGATGATAGCTGTTTCTTCACTTCCCTGAAAACTACGTCTTGGCAATGTGACCATTTCCGTGGGTGACCCTTTTTTAAGAGTTGATGCAAAGGTATTAAGATGTTGGAGACCAGGTTATGTTTGAATTTTCTAGAATAGTTCACCAGCCCAAGGAAAGACCAGACGTGGCAGCCAGAGCATCTTTGATCACCCTCACTTCATCTTCCAATCGTATAACACGGTCTTGTCAATTCTGTGGCCCAAGTAGAGGGTGCCTGGAACACACATTTTTCTCTTTTAAGGCATAAGCCCACCTGGAGAGACATCTAAGGACTATGTCCAAGTTCTCTAAGTGCTCCTTATTGGTTTTCCCTGTTATTAGCATATCATCTAGATAAATGGTAAGCTGGGGCAAATCTTCCAAAGTCTGCTGAAAACTTGCACAGACTGACAATACCCCAAATGGCCGTCTCATACAAACCCATATGGGTATGAATTAAAGCATACTTCTGGGAATCCTAACCTAACTGCAATTGCAGAAACACATGATTCATGTCCAGCTTCGTGAAGCACAGTACCCCTTGCCAGTTTTGTGTATAAATCATCTAATCAAGGGATTATGTATTTAGCCAGCTGTAAAAGTGTTTACCATTTGTTTAAAATCCCCACAAAGGTGAACCGATCCATTGGGTTTCAAATCAGGACAACTGGTGCTGCCTATTCCACAAGTTGGATGGTTTGATGATTCCTGCCCTTCCCAGCCTTCTGATTGCTGCCTCTACTTTTGCCCATAAGGCAAATGGCACTGGATGGGTCTTGCAGAATCGCGCAATTACTTCCTGGTCCACATGCAAAATGGCCTTGGCTCTTTTGATAGTCCTGAGACCTTCCTGGAAGACTTCCAGATATTTAATTAAGATGTCATTCAGGCAGCCACTTTCTAGATGAAAAATGTTGAGCCAATCAAGATGAATCTTTCTCAACCAATATCATCCCATCAGGCCTGGGCCTGAGTCTTTTACTACAACCACAGATAACTGAACCAGATGCTTCCTTTAAGAGGCCGGAACCGAAGTTGAACCCTTAATCTGTAAAGATTCCTCAGTATAAGTTCTTTGTCTAGCCAAAGTCTTAAGCAAACTTAAGGCTTGGGGTCCACAGCGAATTTTGTTAAGGACTGGTTCTATGATCACTGTAACAGCTGCACCAGTATTGACCTCCATTAGAACTGGGTGGCCACTTAAATAGATGCTTACTTTAATTGGTTCTGATTTGGATTTTGCTAAGCAATTTTACTTTCCAGTGAGTGTACTCTCCTGGATACATGCTTATGAGTTCTCTTATCTAGTTTAAGTCTAATGGGACCCTTTTGCTTTCAAGTTCACACACTGGCAGCAACTGCAATGGCTTGCCAGCCCAGATCCTAAAATGAATTTGTACCATTTGGCTGAATCTTGGCTTTGTTTTGGGGTTTCTGCTGTGTGCTAACTGAGACTCCCTCTATTCAGGATATGTCCTGAACGAGGCTATGCAATTACCTTCACTCATGTGGTGTTCCACAGACTCAGTCGGACTTCCATCAGGATACCCTTCAACTCATATGCTTCACTTGCTGCATTTTCCAATGATAAAGCCAGTTATAGTGCCTGTTTGAAGTCAAGTTGGGCTTCAGCAAGGAGCCGCTTGAGCATGGTTACATCATTAATTCCACATACAAAATGGTCTTTCACAATCTCATTAAGAGTTAAACCAAAGTTACCAAGCCTCTGCCTATTGTGTTAACCAAGTCTCCTGTAAACAAGCATGTTCCAATCTTCCATCATTTTAATAATACGCTGCTATTATGATTTTCCAAACAAAGTGGAGAACTTCACACATTTCACTCTATTTAACTTTCACATTTAACAATTTACTCGACTTGTCTCAATTGCCTTGAAGCCTCCTTTGTACCTTCCTCATAACTCAAAGTCTCAGTCTATTTTGTGTTGTCAGCAAGCTTTAAAATATTACATTTGATTGCCCCATCTAAATCACTGATATACATTGTGGATAGATGGGATGGAAGTATTGATCTCTGCCATACTTGCCTTGTCACTGCCTTTCATTCCAAAATGTATCCATTTATTCATACTCTCTGTTTCCTGATTGCGAACAGATTCTCAGTCCATGTCAGTATTATAATTAATGCTTTGTGATTTGATTTTGCGCAATAATCTCTCATTAAGGACTTTCTCAAAAGTTTTCTGAAAATCCAAATACACTTCATCTATTAGAGTCATAGAGTCATAGAGATGTACAGCACGGAAACAGACCCTTGGGTCCAACTCGTCCATGCTGACCAGATAGCTTAAATTTATCTTGTGCCATTACCTTTAAACCCTTCCTATTCAAACACCCATCCAAATACCTTTTAATGGCGTAATTGAACCAGCCTCCAGCACTTCCTCTGGCAGCTCATTCCATACACACACCACCCTCTGCGTGAAAAGGTTGCCTCTTAGGTCCCTTTTCTATCTTTCCCCTCTCACTCCAAACCTATGCCCTCTAGTTCTGGACTCCCCCACCCCAGGGAAAAGATTTTGTCTATTTATCCTATCCATGCCCCTCATGATTTTATAAACCTCTATAAGGTCACTCATCAGTCTACGACACTACAGGGAAAAGAGCCCCAGCCTATTCAGCCTCTCCTTATATCTCAAAATCTTCAACCCTGGCAATATCCTTGTAATTCTTTTCTGAACCCTTTCAAGTTTCACAACATCTTTCCGATAGGAAGGACAAGAAGAGTTGCACGCAATATTCCAAAAGTGGCCTAACTAATGTCCTGTACAGCTGCAACATCATCTTGCAACTCCCAGAGTCAATACTCTGACCAGTAAAGGAAAGCATACCAAACACCTTCTTCACTATCCTAACTGCCTGTGACTCCACTTTCAAGGAGCTATGAATCTGCACTCCAAGATCTTTTTGTTCAGCAACACTACCCAGGACCTTACCATTAAGTGTATAAGTCCTGCTCTGATTTGCTTTTTCAAAGTGCAACACCTCGCATTTAGCTAAATTAAACCCCATCTGCCACTTCTCAGCCCATTGGCCCATCTGGTCAAGATCCTGTTGTAATCTGAGGTGACCTTCTTCGCTGTCCACTACACATCTAATTTTAGTGTCATCTGCAAACTTACTAACTATACCTCGTACGTTCACATTCAAATCATTTACATAAATGACAAAAAGTAGTGGACCTAGCATTGATCCTTGTGGCACACCACTGTCCGTAGGCCTCCAGTCTGAAAAACAAACTTCCACCACCACCCTCTGTCTTCTGCCTTCAAGCCAGTTCTATATCCAAATAGCAAGTTCTCCCCGTATTCCATGAGATCTACACTTGTTAACTAGTCTCCCATGAGGAACCTTGTTGAATGCCTTTCTGAAGTCCATATAGCTCACGTCCACCGCTCTGCCCTCATCAATTCTCTTTGTTACTTCTTCAAAAAACTCAATCAAGTTTGTGAGACATAATTTCCCACGCACAAAGTCTTGTTGACAATCCCTAATTAGTCCTTGCCTTTCCAAATACATCTAAATCCTGTCCCTCAGGATTCCCTCTAATAATGTGCCAATCACCAATGTCAGGCTCACTGGTCTATAGTTTCCTGGCTTTTCCTTACCAACTTTCTGAAATAGTGGCACCTCGTTAGCCAACCTCCAGTCTTCCGGCACCTCACCTGTGACTATCAATGATACAAATATCTCAGCACGGGGCCCAGCAATCACTTCCCTACCTTCCCACAGAGTTCTAGAATGCACATGATCAGGTCTAAGGGATTTATCGACCTTCATGAGCTTCAAGACATCCAGCACTTCCTCCTCTGTAATATGGACATTTTCCAAGATGTCAACATCTATTTCCTACATTTTATATCTTCCATGTCCTTTTCCACAGTAAACACTGATGCAAAATACTCATTAAGTATCATGCCCCATCTCCTGCGGCTCCAAACACAGGCCACCTTGTTGATCTTTGAAGGGCTCTATTCTCTCTCCAATTACCCTTTTGTCCTTAATGTATTTGTAAAAACCCTTTGGATTCTCCTTAACCCTTTTTGCCAAAGCTATCTCATGTCCCCTTTGTCCCCTCCTAATTTCCTTCTTAAGTATACTCCTACTGCCTTTATACCCTTCTAAGAATTCACTCGATCTGTCCTGTCTATACCTGACAAAAGCCTTTGTCTTCTTCTTCCCCAAACTCTCACTTTCTCTAGTCATCCAATATTCCCTATACCTACCAGCCTCTCCTTTCACCCTAACAAGAATATATTGTCTGTGGACTCTAGTTTCCTCATTTCTGAAGACTTTCCATTTTTCAGCCATCCCTTTCCCTGCGAACCTCTGCCCCTAATCGGCTTTTGAAAGTTCTTGCCTAATACCATCAAAATTAGCCTTCCTCCAATATAGATCTTCAAGTTTTAGATCGAGTCTATCCTTTTCCATCACTATTTTAAAGCTAATAGAATTATGGTTGCTGGCCCCAAAGTGCTCCCCCACTGACACCTCAGTCACCTGCCCTTCCTTATTTCCCAAGAGTAGGTCAAGTTTTGCACCTTCTCTAGTAGGTACATCCACATACTGAATCAGAA
>NC_057712.1:99276895-99292953 GCF_004010195.1 Chiloscyllium plagiosum | reverse complement strand
CTCTAATTTTACTCACTAACCTCCTGTGTGGGACTTTATCAAAAGCTTTCTGAAAGTCCAGGTACACTACATCTACTGGATTTCCCTCATCCAACTTCATAGAAAGAAAAGAAAGAGAAAAAATAAAAGCCTTATCTTACAGTCTTTTTCTTCTGGTTGGGGGTGGGGTGGGGAATGGGAGGGAGATACTACACATGTGGTATCTTGGGTTCAGCCACTGCCCAAATATTTACCAAATCCTAACCTTCTCGGCACCCTACTGGTCTCCACGTCACCTCCGCTCTGTCTCCCGCTGCTCCCGGTAGTTATGAATGTGTTGCTGGGAATGCACAGCAGGTCAGGCAGCATCCGAGCAGCAGGAGAGTCGATGTTTCAGACATAAGCCCTTCATCAGTGTGAGAAACAGAACTGACTCACAGATCAATCAGCCTGAGACAAAGCCTTGAAAACAAGGACAATTTATTACAGTCTTGCAAGTACCAGACACTTCTGCAATCAAGCAGAAATGCATGCGAAAACAGAGCCTGTTAGCTTTCTTATTCAGTTTACAAGTTGCGGAATCATGCCTCCCTTTTCCCATCCTATCATAAGCCGGCTCCCTCACTTGTTTTTTCTCTAGATATTTTCTTACCTGGCCATCTTGCTGTCCTTGTCTGCATTCTTTGTTCCTTGTTTGTTACAGCTTGTTCTTTTATCCAGTTTCTCTTATCATACGATAAGCTTTATTGTGAAATGCCCCTGCTGCTTCTTTTTGTGGTCAGCTACAACTCTTCATTGTTATTCCCTAGCTTAAAACTATTTTCTTTAAAAGACCGACTATATTCATTAAAGTCTTAGCCTTAAGTATGCTACATGCTACAAGAATTCCGCAACCGTTTGTATAATCTCCCCTTCACCTCCCCCTCCCCTCCCCCCACAACACCCCCTCACCCATCTGCAAAAACAACATTTCTAATCTCCCACATCAGGAATGAGGTTTGTGGGCTGGATGGGGCATATGATCTATACGGACTTCAGTAAGGTGTTCGACAAGGTTCCCCATGGTAGACTGATTAGTAAGGTTAGATCACACGGCATACGGGGAGAACTAGCCATTTAAATAGAGAACTGGCTCAAAGGTAGAAGACAGAGGGTGGTGATGGAGGGTTGTTTTTCAGGCTGGAGGCCTGGGGGAGAACTAGCCATTTAAATAGAGAACTGGCTCAAAGGTAGAAGACAGAGGGTGGTGGTGGGAGGGCTGTTTTTCAGACTGGAGGCCTGTGACCAGTGGAGTGCCACAAGGATCGGGGCTGCGTCCTCTACTTTTCGTCATTTACGTAAATGATTTGGATGTGAGCATAAGAGGTACAGTTAGTAAGTTTGCAGATGACACCAAAATTGGAGGTGTAGTGGAAAGCGAAGAGGGTTACCTCAGATTACAACAGGATCTGGACCAGATGGGCCTATCGGAAAGATGTTGTGAAACTTGAAAGGGTTCAGAAAAGATTTACAAGGATGTTGCCAGGTTTGGAGGATTTGAGCTATAGGGAGAGGCTGAACAGGCTGGGGCTGTTTTCCCTGGTGCATCGGAGGCTGAGGGGTGACCTTACAGAGGTTTACAAAATTATGAGGGGCATGGATAGGATAAATAGACAAAGGTTCTGGATTAGTGGTGCTGGAAGAGCACAGCAGTTCAGGCAGCATCTAAGGAGCTTTGAAATCAAAGTCTTTTCCCTGGGGTGGGGGAGTCCAGAACTAGAGGGCATAGGTTTTGGGTGAGAGGGGAAAAGATATAAAATGGACCTGAGGGGCAACTTTTTCACACAGAGGGTGGTGCGTGTATGGAATGAGCTGATGGAAGCTGGTACAATTGCAATATTTAAGAAGTATTTGGATGGGTCTATGAATAGGAAGGGTTTGGAGGGGTATGGGCCGGACGCTGACAGGTAGGACTAGATTAATCAGGGATATCTGGTCGGCATGGACGGGTTGGACCGAAGAGTCTTGTTTCTGTTCTGTACACTGCTATGCCTCTATAACTGCTGCATATTTCCCGAGGTGTCTCTTTCTCTACTTGTAATTCTTGTCTTTTCCTTTCCATTTCCCTTTGTCTTTTTCTGATCTTTGATCTCCAGGTTTTTAAATCTTATTTTCAGGTCCAATATGCTTCATCCATAACTGAACACCACCGGGGTCTGATGTTTCACTACCTGGAATATTTGATCTTTCTTGCATATTTACTAATTCTTCAAATGCTGTGCTGGTACAAAGATTTCTGCTTTCTTACCCCGAGCAGACAAACTTATCCCAAAGTAATTCGAGTTCACCTGCTTTTCAGACGTTTGGCAGCATTTCAGCAACAATTCTGCCTCCTGCAGGAAAGCCTTTGCAATGACCAGTGCTATTGTCTCATGTGCACTACAGGCCATGGTTATTTATTTAACTTTTATTACTAACTAATACCACAGTCAGATACTTGCTGTCTCTATTTCAAAATAACTTGGCTACAAGCCCAAATCTCTTGTTAAAACCCACTTGGGAAATGTGTTTATTCTGGAGTCTCATTGATCCTGGGATCACCACAAAAGTTAATGATTTAATCGAAGTGCTCCAAGTCACTGAATTATCTGTGTGCTGGAATCAAGCTTACCGAAGCTCTTGTGACACAGTGGTATTACCCCTACCCCGGACCAAGAGGCCTGTATTCAAATCCTACCTGCTTTGAACAGGTTGATGAGAAAAATAAGTTACATTAAACAACAACAAAACACTGATTATTACAGATAAGTAAATTTGAATCTCACTGGTTAAAGCCCTAACCACCTTTTTGAACCTCTCCAGACAAAAAAACAAAATGGTGTAATGGACAGGTGAAAGGGAAAAGTAGCCCAGGAAATCACAGTCTAAAAATCCAATTGATTCCAATTAGCATTAGCTGTTATTGTCACGTCTACTCAATGACTACAGTGAGAAGTTCGGACATCACCACTTAGTAAACGTAAAAGTACAATGTAACTTTGCTCAAAAACTGCATGAATCCAGGTAAGGTTCTGTTAATTCATTTTTTAGATTAGAATCAATCTAAACGTTACAGCACAGACAGCAGCACACAGGGGGCTAACTTTATCTGGGTTGACACCAATTGTTAAAAGTTAACCTAAGAATGTAACTTTTAAAAAAGTTTTGTGATTTACATATGACAGACATGAAACTAGCATGGTCATTCTAACAGATGAGAGACTTAACAATCAAGGTATTTTTCAATGTATAATTTCAGTTACATCACACTGTAAACTTTTGCTATAAATTCTGCATCTTACAATGGTGTTCTCCATAACCACCTGTAGGAGCGGTGCTCCGAAAGTTAGAGCTTCCAATTAAACCTGTTGGACTACAACCTGGTGTGGTGTGATTTTTAACCTTGTACACCCCAGTCCAACACCGGCATCTCCAAATCATGACTACAGTGAGAAGTTCAGACATCACCACTTAGGCACGAAAAGTACCTAGGTACATCTTACAATGGTGTTCTCCATAACCACCTGTAGGAGTGGTGCTCCGAAAGTTAGAGCTTCCAATTAAACCTGTAGGACTATAACCTGATGTGTGATTTTTAACTTTGTACACCCCAGTCCAACACCGGCATCTCCAAATCATGACTACAGTGAGAAGTTCAGACATCACCACTGAGGTACGAAAAGTACCTAGGTACAGTTTCTTTAGTTACAAGATCTTAGAAAATAGAGAAATAAAATATCCAGCATCGCAGGAATAAAAGTTCAGAACAAGACCACATTGGGCATCACCTTGAGCATCATGAAGCACCGAATCTCTTCAGACTACCACACTCAGACCACCGCTTTCCATTTATCTATTCTGTAAGCAACCTTCTCAAAGCTAGGAAATTTGTCAAGCCTGATTTCCCCTTCATGAAAGTGTACAGATTCTGCATTTCGAAATACTCTGCTATTGTATCCTCCATAACATTTCCCAATAATTTCTTCCCGCAAAAATGAGAGTGAATTCACTGTACAAACTCTCTTTATGACCTGGTTTGAAGAACAATTTAAAAGGAACAATATTCCAAACTCTTATCGGGAAAGATTCCGATTTCAGCATCATCATCCAGTCATCCTTTCTTGAAGAGTTTAGTTCACGGAATAAGATGATACAAGGATGACTGAGTGATAGGAAGCAGCAATAGTTTATCAGACTGGAGGAAGGTTGAGAGTTCCCTCAGGGTTAGTTCTAGAAGCCTTGCATCCAAGAATTATATTGAGGATCTTGATCTTGCAGTGTTAGATATCATTTCCATGTGTGGACAATATGAAACGTGGAAGCACTATAAACTGTGAAGGAGTCTGGCTCTTTTTAACCCTACCCCTTTGAAACAGATGGCACAGGCACAATGGACCAAGTGGCCTGTTCTCTGCTGATTCTATGTAAAGATCATCTCCATTGTTCCAAATGGAGGTATACAGCCACTCCCAGCACATCTCCATTGTTCCAAATGGAGGTGTACAGCCACTCCCAGCACATCTTCCATTGTTCCAAATGGAGGTGTAAAGCCACTCCCAGCACATCTTCCATTGTTCCAAATGGAGGTGTACAGCCACTCCCAGCACATCTCCATTGTTCCAAATGGAGGTATACAGCCACTCCCAGCACAGCACTGACCCCTTGGCTACATTCTCCACCTTGGTGTGCAGTTAAAACATCTAAAAGACACCTGGATGGGTACATGAACAGGAAAGGTTTACAGGGATACGGACCAGTGCTGGAAACGTGACAACATTAATGCAGAATATAAGGAAGTCTGAAGGATCGGTTTCTGTGCTGTACATGTCTCTCTCTCTCTCCGTATGAGCCCCTATAATTGATCCTGTAATACATGGAGCACTCTGTGCAAATCTGCCTACAAAGTAAATAATTGATTGGTTTATTTATTGTCATGTGTACCGAAGCACAGTGAAAAGCTTTGCTAATGAGCAGTACAGGCAGATCATGGTAAACAAAGGTGTACCGATCAGAAAGACTGACAGGCATATAGGTTACATTGCATGGACTCAGTGAGATCAGCATTAATAGGATCAGCGTTACAGGTGATTCTCCGATAATGCATGTTTATTAAACATGATTTGGCTGTAACTCGATTAGTGAATTGCAGAACTTTTCTTTGTAAAATAAACTCCTGTTCCTGGCTAAACGATCCCATCCTGGGCACTACCTGAACAGCAAAACCCAACCCCGGGATCCTGTGTGTGCAAAATGCACCCTCAGTGTGTTCAGCTAAAGCAGGAATGCAATCTGCTCCACAAGCCTGGAAACTGGGAATTGTAATCAACGGTTCGAAGGAACTTCATTTCAAACCAGGGAGGGGAAGAATTGTGGGATGGACTGGAATTCCACATTGGCTCACATTCTTTCTGGACAAGAACTTGGTGAAAGGTGCAGTGCTGTAGTCAGAGCTTTGGAATGTTAAATTTACTGTATCATTTCATGAAAATATATCATTGAGAGATTTACTTAGACTGTGCCACCTTTTGTGTTATGCTAACTAATATTTTTGCTTTGATTTTGACTGATATTTTGGGTGGTTTGACCCTAACCCTGCTTTTCCCCATAGGCCCTGTTACTTATGGTGCACTATTTTCTATAATAGTGTTGCACTTGAACACAACTACAGCATTATAGGAGAACTATTTGTATTAGAGGCAAGAGATTCCATTCATCAGTCTAACAACAGATGGGAGGAAGCTGTTCCTGAACCTGTTGGTGCGTGTGTTCAGGTTTCTGTACCTTCTGCCTAATGGAAGAGGGTGTGGGAAATCATTACCGGGGTGTGATGGGTCTTTGATGATGTTGGCAGCCTTTCCGCGGCAGTGAGCCGTGTAAATGGAGTCCATGGATGGAAGGTTGGCTTCTGTGATGGGCTGGGCTGTGCACACCACCTTCTCTAGTTTCTTACAGTACTGGGCAGAGCAGTTACTGTACCAGGCCGTTATCCACCTGGACAGTATGCTGTCAGTTGTGTACCTGGAGAAGTTGGTGAGGGTCCTTATGGACACGCTGAATTTCCTGAGCTGCCCGAGGAGGAAGAGTTGTTGTTGTACCTTCTTGACCATCACATCTACGTGTGAGTGTTCTGTGAACAATGCGTCACAGCTTGACACAGGAATACAGAAAGGTGAGCAGCAGCTGCTGGAGGTCCACAGCACACTCAGAAACAACCTGGAACAGATTGAGCAGTACAACACGCAGTTCCAGGTATTTGGTTTGATTGGTTTATTGTCATGTGTAGCTAAGTACGGTAAAAGGCTTTGTTTACATGCAGTACCAGCAGACCATAGTAAGCAGGGACACGCAGATTACAGGGTGAAAACAAATTTTGGATAGAATAAGACATACATGTTACACCACACGGGCTGTGCACTTGGCTAGATCAACATGAACACGGTCAGCATTATTCAAAGTTAGAGACTCCATTCATCAGTCTAATAACGGATGGGAGGAAGCTGTTCCTGAACCTGTTGGTGCATGTGTTCAGGTTTCTGTACCTTCTGCCTGATGGAAGAGGGTGTGGGAGATCATTACCGGGGTGTGATGGGTCTTTGATGATGTTGGCAGCCTTTCCGCGGCAGTGAGTCGTGTAAATGGAGTCCATGGATGGAAGGTTGGCTTCTGTGATGGGCTGGGCTGTGCACACCACCTTCTCTAGTTTCTTACAGTCCTGGACAGGGCAGTTACTGTACCAGGCCGTTATCCACCTGGACAGTATGCTGTCAGTTGTGTACCTGGAGGAGTTGGTGAGGGTCCTTATGGGCACGCTGAATTTCCTGAGCTGCCCGAGGAGGAAGAGTTGTTGTTGTACCTTCTTGACCATCACATCTACGTGGGAAGGCCAGGACAGGCTGTCAGTTATCGTCACTCTTAGGGACTTGACCCTCTCCACCCTCTCACCCCCATCTACATCAACGGAGTGGAGGTTATGTCCTCCTCCTCTCTTCCTGAAGTCAATGATCAGTTGTTTAGTTTTGCCGACATTGAGAGGGGGCTTGTTCTCATTGCACCATGTCACCAATATCCCATCCCCCCTGTATTCTGCCTCATCGCTGTTAGATATCCGTCCCACCACAATGGTGTTGTCAGTGAATGTGTAGATGGCGTTTGTTTGGAATTTGGCTACACAGTCTGAGTGTACAGGGAGTACAGTCAGGGGCTGAGAACACATCCTTGGGGGGCTGCAGTGTTGAGGGTTATTGTGGGGGGGTCCTGTTGTCTATCTTCACTGATTGCGGTCTGTGGGTCAGGAAGCTGAGGATCCAGTTGCAGAGGGCGCAGCCGAGACCAGAGTTTTGAGATCAGTATGGAGGAGATAATGGCTTTGAAGGTGGAGCTGTATTCAATGAGCAGGAGCCCGATATAGGTGTTCCTGTTGTCCAGATGTTCCAGGGATGAGTGCAGGACGAGGGAAACAGCAGCTACTGTGGACCTGTTACTTCAATTGGCAAATTGTAGCGGGTTGAGGCAGGCTGGGAGATTGGAGTTGATGTGGGCCATGACCAGCCTCTCGAAGCACTTCATGATTACGGAGGTCAGAGTCACTGGGCGGTAGTCATGAAGGCACACTGTGTGTGCTTTCTTAGGGACTGGGATGATGGTGGTCTTCTTGAAGCAGGGAGAGGTTGAGGATGTTGGTGAATACCTTTGTCAGTTGGTCCACACAGGATCTGAATGCTTGGCTGGGGACTTCATCCAGGCCCATCGTTTTCCTTGGATTATCTCCGAAGACTGACCTAACATCTGGTGTCCGAGGGAACAGGTCTGTCTGGGACTGTCGGGGAAGGTGACCCCACACTGCTGGCATTCTGCTCAAACCCAGCATAGAAAGCATTGATGGTTTCAGGTGGGAGACTTGCTACAAAACATTCCAATTTATTAAAAAACAAACTTCCCAGTGGGTATTACCACATGGTATCATTTACCACAGGCTTCAGTCAGCAATATCAAGACTCCAGTGTTTGGCTGAGTCAATTTTTCCATTGGCCTGTCAGTGTACAGACGGGTAAGTCTGTCTGACAGAGTCTACATTTCACAGGTTATGCTGGACAATGCTACCAAAGGTTATTCCCAAGCTGTCCATAAGATATAGCAGATTGAGGCCATTCAGTCAGAGTCTGCTCTGTCAATCTTGTTGGGCCGAAGGGCCTGTTTCCACACTGTAATGTAATCTAATCTAATCGATCATGGCTGATATTTCTCAACCCCATTCTCTCACCCTCTATGACCCTTGAACTCCTGACTAATTAAGAACCGATCTCTTCTCTCTCTCTCTCAATGACTTGGCCTCCACAGCCTTCTGCAGTAATGAGTTCCACAGATTCCCCACCCTCAAACTGAAGAAATTCCTTCCCATCTCTGTTCTAAAGTGTCTTTCCTTCAAGCTGTGGCTGTGCCCTTAACTCCTAGTCTCTCCGACCAGGAAAATATCTTCTCCACATTCATGCTGTCCAGGCCTCAGTATTCTTTAAGTTTCAATCAGATTCCTCCATAACTTTCTAAACTCCATCCAGTACAGACCAAGAGTCCTCAACTGCTCCTCATAGGACAAGCTCTTCATCCCAGGATCATTTTTGTAAACACCCTCTGGACCCCTTCAACACTAGCACATCCTTTCTGAGATACAGGACCCAAAACTGTTCCCCATATTCTGTACACAATCTGACCAGTTCTCCACAATCTCATTCTTAATAATCAACTCTAACATCTTATCAATGGCTGTGGTCAGGCTAACCGGCCCATAATTTCCTGTCTTCTTAAACTGTGATGTTACATTAGCCATTTTCCAGTCCTCCCTGATTCCAGTGATTCCTAAAAGATTATCACAACATCTGCACAATCTCTTCAGGCACCACTTTCAGAACCCTAGGGTGTCATCCATCTGGTTTATCCATCTTTAGGCCTTTCAGCTTCCCCAGCTCCTCCTCCTTAATGGCAGCCACTAGACTCACCTCTGCCCCTGACTCTCAAAGTTCTGTTTTTTCTACCATGAGGAATGATGCAAAGTATTTATTCAATTCCTCCAGAATTTCTTTGTTCCCCATTATTACTTCTCCAGCCTCATTTCCCAGCAGCCAGCAACCACTTTTGCCTGTTACCTTTTAGATATCTTCCTCATCCTCCCCTTCGCATGAGTCTTATTCCTTGGGATGAATTGCTGCTGTGCCTCCCAAACTACCCACAAACTCCTGCCATTACTGCTCCTCCATCTCCCCTGCTTGGCCCACCTTTCCAATCCACTCTGGCCAGCTCCTCCCTTGTGGCTCTGTACCTTCACTCAAATGTAATACTGTTACATCTGATTCCAGCTCCCCCCCCCCCAAACTGCAGGATGAATTCTATCATATTATGGTCACACTGCCTCCTAGGGGTTCCTTCACCTGTGCAGTTTGGAGACTGCTACATCAGAGGTTTGATGGCTTCCTTGATAGGCAGCAGTTAACTTTCTTATTAGAGATGCTCAGACACAAATTCTTTAGCTGACACATGTACAGGCTCTGGTCAGAACCACCCGCAATATTTAAAGATGTAAATCTACTCGCCTGGACAGGGGCAGCTCCAACATCACAAGCAGCTTGACACTATCCAAGTCAAAGCAGCCACTTGACTGGCACCACATCCTTCCAACACTGACAGTCAGTAGCAGCAGTGTGTACCATCTATAAGATGCACTGCAGAAACTCACTTAGACAGCACCTTCCAAACCCCCAACCACTCCGTCTAGAAAGAAAAAGGGCAGCAGATATATACCACTGCTTCCAAGCAACTCACCATTCTGAGCTGGAAATATAGTGTCATTGCTTCATCTTGGTGGGTGAAAATCCTGGCATTCCCTCCCTAATGGCAATGTGGGTCAACCTATAGCACATGGTCTGCAGTGGTTCATGAAAGCAGCTCACACTACTTTCTCAAGGGCAACCAGTGATACCCACCTCCCACAAGAGAAAATGAAAGGGAAAAAATCAACTATTATCTGTTTCAGAGATTATATTTTAGTGGACAGGTCAGTAACTATTGTCCTTTATGTAAACATTCCAGAAGAAGGTCCTGAAGAAGGGCTCATGCCCAAAACGTCGATTCTCCTGCTCCTTGGATGCTGCCTGACCTGCTGCGCTTTTCCAGCAACACATTTCCCGCTCTGATCTCCAGCGTCTGCAGCCCTCACTTTCTCCTAAACATTCCAGAACTCAGGTAACAACAAGCAATGACACCATTTCACCACCACTCAGTATTACACACAAATCTATCACCAACTGACAATGTTGCACCAGCAGCTTATGGATAGGAGTTTCCAGACAATCAGCACCAGTGTCCAGGAAATAAGGTTCTAACAGGCTGAGATCATTATTCAGAGGTTTTACAACAGAGAAAAAAAGTCATACAGCAACAAACTTCTTCATACAATTACTTTAATAGAAATGGAACTTAACTTTGCTACAACACAGTTAACACATCAAAAAAAAATAAAAAGAATTGCAGAGTTTAACCATTCTGAAGAGTGAACTGAGCAGTCAGGTTCATTCCATGTCTATGGTCAATGAAAAACAAACTCAAGTCTTGTTCTTACAGACCTGAACATTAACAAGTGTCAGCACAGTGACCAGTCAGCTTCTGCCCAAACCCAGCAACAATTCACAGGTTCCATTCTCAGTGGAACACTAACTCTGGAAATTGTGCCTCCCTGTACCCCTCCCCACACCCCCAAATCCATGCCCAACCCCAACCCTCCCTCTCACTGATAGGAATCAATCGTTGAACAAATCCATCTAACCAGTGACACTCTCAAAAACAGGACTAAACAAAGAAATCAGAGCCTCAGCCAGACAGTTCATGGATGTGAACTCTCAGACTGTTCTATACTAGTACAAAGACTGCACTTTTACCCATTAAGAGTTGCTATTAAATGGAGGAAATGCACACTAGAACAGTTTAACAAACAGTATTGTTGGACTTCATGAGTGGAAACCCACTAGATTCTTCTGCATTTACCAAAGGTTCCCAGGTCAGGACACATATTGAGACAGAAGGCGTTAGGGTCAAGTTCCTGAATATCAGACTCCACAACATGATGAGAGTTCCTTTAACAGAGTACAAGTAGCGTTCATGCAGATAGGTCACTGTTATCAAATCGATCCTGGTCATATATCTCAGCAATAACTTTTCGTCCTCCAAACCAGCGCCCATTCAAAGCTTGGATGGCTTTGTGCATCTCTGAAGCCAAGGAAAACTCGACAAAGATTTTGACAATCACCTCAGCATCTTCCTCCTCGCCCTGTTTTTCCTGGTAAATGATTACACGATTCACAGCCCCAAATTTACCACATTCTTCCGTCACTTCACCTTCCAGATCATCATCAATGTCCTCAGGACCGACCATGTTCCGTAGGACCATGACTGTGGACTGAAAAGAAGGGAAAGGTCCAGTTATTGTTCACATAAGCACCACTCTTAACACTCTTCCTTGCCATACTACCACTGCATACTCTCACACCTTGCTAAGGTAAAGCCTCTCTCAGCCTGTTGCACCAATTAGCTTAGCTGTACACCAACTCAGTTCTTCAGTCTTTAATCCATTTCTTGTAATACTACTATATTATCTGATAATTCTAGTCTTTACCGGGCACTTATCTTGGAGCAGCAGCAGCCAGAAAGATGGGAGAAAAGCTGCAGGAACACCGCAAGAATCTTTAGTGCGGCTCCCTTTTTTTAAATATATAGAATATCTTCAGTGTGAAAACAGGCCCTTCAGCTCAACAAGTCCACACGGACTTTCTGAAGAGTATCCCACCCAAACCCATTCCTCTACTATATTACTCTAAACTTACCCCTGACTAATGCACCTAACCTGTACATCCCTGAACACTACGGGCAATTTAGCATGGCCAGTTCACCTGCCAATCTTTGGATTGTGGGAGGAAACCGGAGCACCCGTAGGAAACCCATGCAGACACTGGGAGAACATGCAAACTCCACACAGACAGTATGGAGGCTGGAATCGAACCTGGGACCCTGATGCTGTGAGGCAGCAGTGCTAACCACTGAGCCACAACTTCAAAAAAGATGAGAAAGTTTCTGGATTGGAGAGTACTGGGCACCTGAAAATTACAGGGGAACCGTGACTATCTGAACGAGATGGGCGGGCACTATTTCGTTCAGATAATCGATTATTCGGTTAAACACAGAGCTGGACTGGCAACTTAACATTTCAGGCTACAGGATTTTTAGGTGTGACAGAGGAGAGTGTAAAAAGGGTGTTGGTGTAACACTATTAATAAAGGAGTGATGATATCTGGGAAAGGGACTCAAATGAGGTTTTGTGGGTAGAACGTAGGATTATTAAGGGACAGTTACTTTATTGGGAATGTAATATAGGTCCCCAAACAGTCAGTGGGTATTGGTGGAGCAAATAGTAGACAGATCATACAGGTGTTTAAGATTAATAATCTGGTATTTATACTGGGGGGGGGGGGAAGATTTCAACTTTCCCAACGTAAAGTGGGATGAACATAGTGTTAAGGTTTAGAGGGAGCACATTTCTTGAAATATATCCAGGATAGTTTTTTGTACCAATACGTAGAGGGTCTGACAAGGGACAACACAGTGCGACATCTGGTTCTAGGGAAAGAGGCTGGACAGGTGTTGCTGCAACAATGCAGGGACGTTTTAGTGATGGTGACCACAACACAGTAGTTCAAATTTGTTGTGGACAAGGAAAATGATGACCTGCAAAAGATGGTTTTGCATTTTATTAAAATAAAGCAGGATCTGGCCATCTCGACTGGGAACAGCTCCTTTTGGTTAAATCTACACTGGAACAATAGGGAGCATTCAAAAAGGAGCGAGGGAAGAGTACTAGTCCAACATGTACCCTTTACAGGGAAAGGTGGGGGCAGTAACTTCAGAGAACCCTAGATATCAAGGACAATTCAAGACTGGATGAAGCAGACAAGAAGGTTCAATTTAGCTGTGGCCCTAAAGGAATACAGGAAGTGCAAAGGGGAATTTGCACTTAAAACAGCAAAAAAGGGCAGGAAAAAGGACTGATGATCATAGGACAATACAGCACAGGATCAGGCCCTTCATCCCTTCAAGCCCGACCCAACACATTTGCCCTTCCATACTCAGACGGTCTTGATTTACAGGATCCGTATTCTTCTATTCCCTTCCTATTCATGTATTTACCCAGGAAGCTGGCAAAGTGTTCCAGGCACTCACCATCTTGTGTGTGAAAAACCTGCCTTGCAAATCTGTTTTGAACCTGCTGCCTCAATCGGTGTCACCTAGTAATTGACCCCTCCGCCCCGAGAAAAAGCCTTCAACATTGCACTGTATCCATGCCATTCACAATCTTATAACTTCTATCAGGTCACCCCTCAACCTTCTGCATTCCAATTAAAACAAACCCAGATTAGGTTGGATGAGTGTAAAGTGGTTGATGTGGTGTATATGGATTTCAGTAAGGCGTTTCATAAGGTTCCTTACGGTAGGCTATTGCACAAAATATGGAGACATGGGATTGAGGGTGATTTAGCGGTTTGGATCAGAAATTGGCTAGCTGAGAGAAGACAGAGGGTGGTGGTTGATGGGAAATGTTCATCCTGGAGGCTCAGTTACTGGTGGAGTACCGCAAGGATCTGTTTTAGGACCACTATTATTTGTGATTTTTATAAATGACCTGGATGAGAGCGTAGAAGGATGGGTTAGTAAATTTGTGGACGACACTAAGGTCAGTGGAGTTGTGAATAGCGATGAGTAACGTTGTAGGTTACAAAGAGACATAGATAAACTAGTTTAACGCAGAAGTGTGAGGTGATTCACTTTGGAAGGAGTAACGGAATAAAGAGTACTGGGCTAATGGTAAGATTCTTGGAGTGTAGATGAGCAGAGGGATCGGTGTCCAGGTATGTAGATCCTTGAAAGTTGCCACCCAGGTTGATAGGGTTGTTAACAAGGCAAACGACATGTTAGCATTTATTGGTAGAGGGATTGAGTTTCGGAACAGTGAGATCACGCTGCAGCTGTACAAAACTCTGGTGCGGCTGCACTTGGAGTAGTGTGGACAGTTCTGATCACCGCATTATAGGAAGGATGTGGAAGCTTTGGAAAGGGTTCAGAGGAGATTTACTAGGATGTTGCCTGGTATGGAGGGATCGTCTTACGAGGAAACTTGAGGCTGTTTTCATTACAGAGAAAATGATTGTGGGGTGACTTAATTGAGACATATAAGATAATCAGAGGGTTAGATAGGTTGGACAGTAAGAGCCTTTTTCCTCAGATGGTGAAGGCTAGCATCAGTGGACATAGCTTTAAATTGAGGGGTGATAGATATTGGACAGATGTCAGAGGTAGTTTTGCAGTGCTGAGCTGAGCGGAGAGGTAGCAAATGGAGTTTAACGCAGAAGTGTGAGGTGATTCACTTTGGAAGGAGTAACAGGAATAAAGAGTACTGGGCTAATGGTAAGATTCTTGGAGTGTAGATGAGCAGAGGGATCGGTGTCCATGTATGTAGATCCTTGAAAGTTGCCACCCAGGTTGATAGGGTTGTTAACAAGGCAAACGACATGTTAGCATTTATTGGTAGAGGGATTGAGTTTCGGAGATCACGCTGCAGCTGTACAAAACTCTGGTGCGGCTGCACTTGGAGTATTGTGTACAATTCTGATCACCGCATTATAGGAAGGATGTGGAAGCTTTGGAAAGGGTTCAGAGGAGATTTACTAGGATGTTGCCTGGTATGGAGGGATGGTCTTACGAGGAAACTTGAGGCTGTTTTCATTACAGAGAAGATGATTGTGGGGTGACTTAATTGAGACATATAAGATAATCAGAGGGTTAGATAGGTTGGACAGTAAGAGCCTTTTTCCTCAGATGGTGAAGGCTAGCATCAGTGGACATAGTTTTAAATTGAGGGGTGATAGATATTGGACAGATGTCAGAGGTAGTATTTTTACTCAGAGTAGTAAGGGCATGGAATACACTGCCCACAACAGTAGTAGACTCGCCAACTTTAAGGGCATTTAAATGGTCTTTGGATAGGCATATGGATGAAAATGGAACAGTGTAGGTTAGATGGGCTTCAGATTGATTCCACAGGTTGGTGAAACATCAATGTCCGAAGAGCCTGTATTGCACTGTAATGTTCTATGTTCTCACAAATCTTTCTTTATCTCTGGAATCCCTGATACAAGGCTTCATTCTGGTAATCTTTCCTGTACCCTCTCCAAAGTATCCACATTCTTCTGGTAATGTGGTGACCAGAGCTATATGAAATATTCCAAATATGGCCTAACTGAAGTTCTATAAAGCTGTAGCATAACTTGTCTATCCTTTTCAATGCCCCTTCCAATGAAGGCACACGTGCCATAGGCCTTTTTATACTCCCTTACCTACCTGCGCTGTCACCTTCAGTGATCTGTGGACGTGCACATCCATATCCCTCTGCATATCAAGATTCCTGAGAATTCTGACATCCACTATGTATTTGACCCTTCAAAATGCATCACCTTGCATTTGTCCAGATTAAACCCTATCTGCCATTTTTTCTGCCCATGCCTCCAACTGATCTACATCCTGCTGTATCCTCTTGACAATCCTCCTCACTATCTACAACTCCACTAACCTTTGCGTTGTCCACAAACTTACTAATTAGACCAGCTACATTTTTCTCCAAATCACGAACCTCGGGCCTAGCACTGATCCCTGTAGAACACTAGTCACAACTCTCCATTCCAAAAAGCATCCTTCCACTGCTACCCTGTCTCCTGTGACTAAGCCAGATTCTGCATAGAATCTATGGACTACCTAAAGTGCACAAACCAGACATCCCACTCAGACCCATAGTATCACTACCAGGGACACCATCACACAAACTGGCTAAAGAACTACAGCAGAAACTGAAACACCTGATCAGCGGATCCAGACACTCTGTACAATCAACACAGGAATTCTTGGACATCAGAAATATACACATAGACAAGGAAGAAACCATGGTCTCATTCGACGTAACGGCACTGTTCACC
>NC_057712.1:99215690-99276034 GCF_004010195.1 Chiloscyllium plagiosum | reverse complement strand
GAAGCGGCAGGGACAGGCCACTATAAATGCCGGAGGAAACACCACAGAAGCGCATCACAGGAGGCTCCCAAGCACTGAGGATGTCACCTAGACGGGACGAAACGTTTGCAACAAGAACTTCCAGCTCGGCGAACAGAACCACAGCAACGAGCACCCGAGCAACAAATCTTCGCACAAACTTTGAAGGCCTGTATATTTCAGGATTATCCCTGTTACTCTTCTTCAACAATATGTCAACACTGGTAATTTTCCAGTCCTCTTCCAAACAGGATTTGGGAGAATCCCAAGATATTTTATAAATACATTAAAGGGAAGAGGTTAACCAGGGAAAGAGTTGGGCCCAATAAGGACCAAAGGGGCAACCTGTGTGTGAATATCCTAAGTGTGTACTTTGCATCGGTATGATCATATTGAATGGTGGTGCAGGCTCGAAGGGCAGAATGACCTACTCCTGCACCTATTGTCTACTGGTATCCACCCACCAGGAGGATATGGAGTGTAATGTGATTAGTGCAGAGCGTTTTGAGATAAATAAAAAAAAAAAGTGGTGTTGGATCTTTTGAACGGCATTAAAGTGGATAAGTCCCCAGGGCCCGATGGTATCTACCCCAGGTTACTGAAAGGCATGAGAGGAGATTGCTGGGGCCTTGACCATGATCGTTATATCCTTGCTAGCCACAAGAGAGGTCCCAGAGGACTGAGGATTAGCTAATGTTGTTCCTCAGCTCGAGATGGAGAAAAAAAAAGATAATCTGGAATCTATAGACTTAAGTCTCACATGGGTGGTTGAGAAGCTACTGGAGAGAATTCTTCGGGATACAATTTATCCGCATTTGAAAAAGCATGTTCTAATTTGGAACAGTTCACTTTGTGCAGTGCAGATCATGTCATGTCTTACCGACTTGACTGAATTTTTGAAGAGGTGACACAGTTGATCAATGAGGATAGAGCAATGGATATTGTTTACATGGATTTTAATAAGGCTTTTGACAAGGTCCCTCATGGTAGGCTCATCCAGAAGATTAAGATGCATACAATCCACGGTGACTTGGATTCAGAACTGGCTTGCCCACAGAAGGCAGAGGATAGTGGTGGAAGGGTGTTTGTCAGGCTGGAGGTTTGTGACCAGTTGTGTTCCACAGGGATCTGTACTAAGACCTCTGCTGCTCATGATGTACATAAATGATGTGGATGAAAATGTAGATGGGTGAGTCAGAAGTTTGCAGATGATACAAAAATTGGTGGAGTTGTGGATAGTGTAGAAGGTTGTCAAAGGACACAATGGGATATAGATCAGTTGTAGATATGGGCGAGAAATGGCAGATTAAGTTTAATTTATGGAAGTGTGAGGTGCTCCATTTTGGGCGATAAAATATTGTGTTCAATTCTGGTCTCCACATTACAGGAATGATGTGGAGGCTTTGGAGAGGGTACAGAAGAGGTTTACCAGGGTACCGCCTGGATTAGAGGGTATGAGCTATAAGGAGAGGCTAGAAAAACTAGGGTTGTTTTGTCTGGAACAGTGGAGGCTGAGGGGAGATTTGAAAGAAGTCAATAACATTATAAAATGCATAGATAGGGTTGACAGTCAGAATCTTTTCCCCCCCCAGAGGTGAAGTGCCTAATATTAGGCAGCATGCATTTAAAGGGAGAGGGGAGAGTTCAAAGGAGATACGAGGAACAAAGTTTTTTTTTTGCAGAGAGTGGCAGGAGTCTGGAAATCACTGCTAGTGGCAGAAGCAGATACGATAGGGGATTTAGAGACAAGTACATTAATATGCAAGGAATGGAGGAATATGAACCAAAGACAGGTAGAAGGGATTAGTTAAATTAGGCATCATGTTTGACAAAATATCATGGGTTGAAGGGCTTATTGCTGTGCAGTACATTTCCATGTTCGATATCTTTTGCACAAATCCACCCCCCACACCCCAAAGCTACTCAAGGTGTCAGGTTCAATTATTAGCTCTTACCTCCTGCTTGCGTAGCAACTTCTGCATCACCATGTGCCTTGCATTACTCCCTGAAATGCTCATGTGTTCTTGCTCACTCAGCATTTCCAGCCTTTCAGTATCTAGTAACTTCTCCTCATCCTCCTTCTTCACTTCTGTAGCAGTGCCAGCTGTAGGTGGTGTGGCCAGGACAGGGTTAACTACCCCCACCTGTGGAATAGTAACTGGAAGCGACACTGTTGGGCGGGTTGGGGTCACACCTGGAAAAAACAAGGATCCTCATGTTTACAGCGGCTGGCCACCACGCAGAAATGCTGCAAATGTTACAGCCTTGATCAAAAAGAGTGCAGTAAATTCACGCCTGTAAGATTAATCTCCGGGACGGGAGAACTTCCAGAAATGATATGGAATAAAATAATGTCACTTGGACAAAAATGAATTAATAAAGCTAAGCTGGCTTTGTTTAAAAGTAAATAATGTTCAATTAACTCGATTGTTTTTTGATGGGGTAACAGAGTTGATCAGGGTAAAGAAAAATAAAAAGGTGTACTTGTACGAGCAAAAACAGGAGAAAATTCAAAACATACAAAGAGACTACAGTTTGAAGATGCTGCACTCAACCTAGAATTCAGAAAAAACAGAAGCACAGTATTTGGTTGATCCCCAATATTCAGGGCCCCTCAATGGCATCTTCCCTTGGATTTACTGCACAACTTGTCAATCAATGTTCCCAGTCCAGTTAAGAGCAGTAACTTTATTCTCAGTGCAATAGAATGGGACACCCGCAATCTAAGAGTGTATCTCGGAGAGAAAGTTACCCCTCATATTCCTTTAGAAAAGAGTTTCTCATTGGAGCAGATATCACACCCATCACCCACTCCACAATACAGCCCTGATGCTCACTGCATCAGTCCCTTCAACACCTACTCTCCCCTGCACAACCCCAACAGCGACCCCAGTACTCATCCTCCTCTAGTGACCCCCTTTCCACTCACCCATTTCTTCCCCCAGCCCCAACTCAAACACCAGAACTCCCAGCAACCAGGCCACAAGGTAGTCTTATAGACATATAGATTCATACAGTGCCGAAAAGGCCCTTTGGCCCATCGGGTCTGCACTGACATAACTATCACTAACGGCTCGCTAAACTCAATGTCCTGCAATTGTCCCATATTCTTTAATGTTACGATATTTCAACTGCTCATCCAAATATTCTTAGTCTGTAAAGTTTCCAGTTGCCACTAACCTCCCAGGCAATGCATTCCAGATTCCTACCTGAGTGAAAACGTTTTTCCCCAAACCCCCTCCGAATCTCCTTCCCGTGACTCTAAAACCATGTCCTCTTGAGACCGATTTTTCAACAGCTGCTCTCTGATCACCCTGTCCATACCCCTCAATCTTATCCACTTCAATCATGCCTCCCTCAGTATTCCCTACTCGATAAACAAAACAATCCAAGCCTACCTAGTCTCTCCTTCTAACTCAATTTCAGGATTCACCAACAACCTGGTGAATCTCCTCTGTCCCTCCTCTAGTGCTAGCATATCCTTCCTGTCGTGAGGTGACCAGAACTGCACACAGTACTCCAGCTGGGCCTAACCAACAGTTTATACAACACTATCTTCTCCTTCTTGCTCCTGTACTCTATATCACACCTAATAAAAGCAGATGTCATCTAAGCCTCCTTACAATCTTATTCATGTGCTCTGCTGACTTTAGGGATCTGAGAATACTTACCCCAAGATCCCTCTGCTCCAGATGTAGGTTTGCTCGCTGTGCTGGAAGGTTCAGCTGAAAATGAACCATCCAGCTCAGCAAGCAAATCTATCTCCAGAACCTCAACCTGAGCTACAAATCTTCTCAAAACTCACTAATCCTTCTGCTCCTCTAAGCTACCCAGTGACCTGCCATTCATTAAATACTCCTTCAACTTGGTATTTGGAAGAAAAAACATCTGCCATTGCTCAGCATGTGACCAATCCATCTACAGCCTCCCACAACAATAACCATTTTCTACGCTATTAGCCACATTACCAATCCGTCATCTGCAAATTTGTTAACATTTCCCCACACTTTCATCGGTATCATTTATTTATCTATATAACAAACAATAAGGATCCCAACATCTCAGAACTGTACTGAGGAAGGATCACTCCACTCTAAACATCGAGTCTGATTTCTCTCCACCAATGCTGCCAGACCTGCTGAGCTTATCCAGCAATTTCTGGTTTTGTCTCTGATTTACAGCATCGAATGTTCTTCCAGTTTTTGATTAAGATCCCAATACTGATCCTTGTGGTACCACCACTGGGCACCTGCCACCAGTCACTCAAACAGCCTTCTCCCACTAACCTTTCTGCCCTATTTCTGATCCATGTCACCAAGTTCCCCACAATTCCATGTGCTTTAATCTTCTTAATCAGTTTCCCATTTGGGACCTTGTCAAAACTTTTGCTGAAATCCATATAAACTACATCAACTGAACTTCCCTCATCCATACACTTGATCACATTTTGAAAACATTCCAACACATTTGTTAGGTCTGACTTCCCTCTGACAAAGCCATGATGACTATCCCTAATTCTCTATGCCTTTTTAAGTGGGTATTAATTCACTCCTTGACTCTCAGTCTGTAATTTCCTGGTTCAACACTACACCCTTCTTAAAAAGTGGAACCACATTAACCATTTGATACTTCCCCCATGGCCAGAGAGGAATTAAAAATTTTATCAGGTCCTCTGCAATTTCCGGCCTCGCCTCCCAAAGCAGCCTGGGATGCAATTCATCTGGGCCACGGAACTTGTCCATTTTTTTTAAGCCCGAGTGTGCTTCCAGTACTTTCCCATTTCCTAAGTCAAACTGTGCAAGTTCCACATAGTTCCTTTTCCTGAATTCCATACTTTTCCAGAGTGAAGACTGAAGAGAAGTATTCATTTAACACCCTTCAAATATCCTGCACTTTCACATATAGGTTGCCCCCTTGATCCCTAATGGACTGTATTCTTTCCCTGGTTAACCTCTTCCTTTTAATGTATTTATAAGGTACCTTTGAATTCACCCTAATCTTGTTCACAAGTTGTTTCTCATGCCCCCATTTTGTTCTAATTGCTTAAGTTGCCTCTTGCACTTCTCACATTCCTCTACAGCCACAGCTGAATTACTCCTTTTGGATTTGCTAACAGCCTTTCTCTTCGTCCGCCCCCTTGATCCCTAATGGACTGTATTCTTTCCCTGGTTAACCTCTTCCCTTTAATGTATTCCCTCTTGCACTTCTCACATTCCTCTACAGCCACAGCTGAATTACTCCTTTTGGATTTGCTAACAGCCTTTCTCTTCGTCCTCATCCATTCTTGAATTGTCCTAGAGAATCATGTTTCTCTGAACTTACTGCTCCTACCTTTCACCCTGTTGGACCTATACTCTCCCCAGCTCATTTTTGAATGGCCCCCACTGTTCTATTAGAGACTGTGCGAACCTCAATGAGTTACTGACCTGTTATAACTCCTGGGGCTTGTGCTGCCATGACAGCCTGTGGTAACGCTCCGAGTGGCTGTGCAAGGGTCAGTGCTGGAGTGACCAGACCTGGTGCAGAGAGACCACTTACACCAAGTACAGCTGCTCCTGCAACTGCTTCCTGCAGCAAGAAAAATAGGCAAGGTTAGGCGAGTGCAAAGACATTCTCAAATAGTTTACAAGTCACACTTACCAAAAGTTCAAATTTGTAGTATTCCATTAGTGCAGAAGTAACAAGTTTAACTCCCCCCAACCCTAAAGGTTACAAACAGGAGGAGGAAAGAAACAGATAAAAACATCCCGATTATAAACATGGTTCAGAAGTTCAATGTATATGCAATATTACAACTGCATCCAATAGGTAGTCTTCTCTCCCACAGCAGGAGAGCAGCAATCTGCTCAACAACCCTTCAGCCTCAGGGCACCTTTTATTCCCCAAATGTTTTGTGCTTGAACTGTTTAGATGATGCGGAATGAGTTCAAAGATAAGCTGCAATGTAAACTGGAGAGAGCACTCTGGGCAGCCGGTTTTTGGGGGTCCCGTCATGGCAACGGTTGACAGTTATTACACACATGGATGCTGCAAGTCAGTCCCTGTCACAGGGTGCTTCAAGAACATGAACTGCAATCAATGTTTTTATTCTTGAACTGGTCAGTACTGAAACTAGTTCATTATAACTGGTCCCTTTTTGATGACAAGGTAATCACATTGGCTTGTGCCAAATACTCTTTCAGCCCAACCTGATGATGTCAGTGTTTAAACTCCACTCTCACCTTTGACCATCTATCAGAGTAATCCTCTATTGTCCTTCTCCCTCAGCTGCTTATCTAGTTTTTCCTTAAATGTACTGCTCCTATCTGCTTCAATCATTCCTACAGTAATGCATTCCACACGCTCACCATGCTGCATAAGGGAGAGATGTTTTGTTCTGAATTGCCAACTGGATTCCTCAGTGCTGATCTTCGTCTGATGGTCTCTAGTTATAAACTATTTCTCCCCACAAAAGGAAACATTCTCTCTGCATCCATGTGACCAAAATCTTTCATTTTACAGACCAGACATCCCTGAGCCTTTTTTGGAGATAAGAAACGCACTATTAATTCTTCCTTGCTATTGTCCTTAGGAATTTTCTCTGCATCCGCTGTAGTGCTTCTGTATCCTTTTCCAGCATGGGGACGAGAATGATAAGGACTACTCCAAATTCTGGTCAAATTAATTGCACTATAGTTACTCATCTAGAAATAAAACAGTGCTTGCTATGCTTTATGATCCTGCAGTGATTGGTGTATTTCCATCTGTTCCTCTATATCTCCTGGATTTGCATCTTCCAAATAATCAATGACATCCCAATTTGTTCTACCAAAATGAACACCACTACCAGGTTATCTTGAGAAAATTCTCTATGCTCAGAGATGGCAACATATAGGTATAGGATCTGAACCACTCACTTGCGTGAAACTTAATTTACCAACTTTTCTCTATTCTGCAGATTTAGTAGCATTGACCTGTAATTTACTGCAACCTTCTTCAGTATTGTCTTTCCCCTAATGTGGAGTCGTCCACAAATTTGGAATTGTGTTTTGGCTCAAAAGCTAAAATCATTAGGGTATAAATTGCATACAGCAGTGGTCCCAGCAACTATCCTTATGGAATGTCACTTTGTACCCTCTGTCTCTCTGAATAACTATCCCTTGCTTCCAGAGACTGGCTCCCATCTTGGTCTGTTATAAAGCACCTTATCAAAAGGCCCTTTGAAAATCCAATTAAACTGCATCTGCTGTATTTTAATTGTTTACTATATTATCTTTTTAAATACATTTATTACATTTATCAAATAAGATATTCCCTTTTGAAATCCATGCTAAATGGTCATGATAATTTGTTTCCAAATGATTTTTCTTTATTCTTCCATGGAAGGATTCTAAATGTGTTAGAAACGGTACAAAGATGATTCACTGATAAATTAGTTGATAGATATGAAGGAGGAGAGATGGGGTTGTATTTGTTTCAGTTTAGAAGAAGAGGTAATCTTATTCAGAATTACAAGATTCTAGGTGACTTGAGAGGGTAGATACTGAGAAGATGGTTCCCTTGTGAGACACCAGAATTAGGAGGAAAACATTAAAATAAGGTGATTCCTATTTAAGACAAAGAGGAGGAGGATTTTATTCTCTCAGAGGATCATTAACCTTTAGAATTCTCTTCTCAGAGTGCAATAGGGACAGGGTCACTGAACGTTTTTAAGCCAGGGCAAATAGCTTCTGGACTAAGAAGGGAGTAAATGGTCAACAGGTTTAGCTGAAGACAACATAACCTCCCAACTCCTGTATTCAATATTCTGACCAATAAAGGAAAGCATACCAAACACCTCCTTCACTATCCTAATAGTCACAGGTAGATGAAACATTGAAGAATGCGTTTGGTATGACTTCCTTTATTGGTCAGCATATTGAGTACAGGAGTTGGGAGGCCATGTTGCGCTGTACAGGACATTGCTTAGGTCACTTTTGGAATAGTATACGCAATTCTGGTCTCCTTTCTAGATTTACAAGGATACTGCCAGGGTTGGAGGATTTGAGCTATAGGGGGAGATTGAATAGGTTGGGGCTGTTTTCCCTCAAGTATCGGAGGTTGAGGGGTGACCTTATCAAGGTTTATAAAATGAGGGGCAGGGATAGGATAAATGGATAAAGTCTCTTCCCTGGCGTGGGTGAGTCCAGACTAGAGAGCATAGGTTTAGGGTGAGGGGGAAAGACATAAAAGAGACGTAAGGGGCAACTTTTTCAATGCAGATGGTGATATGTGTATGGAATGAGCTGCAAGAGGAAGTGGTGGAGGCTGGTACAATTGCAAAATTTCAAAGGGATCTGGATGGGTACATGAATAGGAAGGGTTTGGAGGGACATGGGCTGGGTGCTGGCAGGTCGGACTAGATTGGGTTGGGATATCTGGTCAACATGGGCGAGTTGGACTGAAGGGTCTATTTCCATGCTGTACATCACTATAATTCTTATGACTCTATGTGGACTTGAGGTCTACCCATCCAGGTAAGTGTGGAGTTTTCCATCACATTTCTAACTTGCATCTTAAAGACATTAGACAGGTTAAGAGGCGAGATACACATTACAGGATTCCTAGTCTCTGACCTACTTTTGTATGGCTAGTCCAATTCAGCTTCTTATCAAAGATAACTCCAGAATGCTGATTTTTCTTTTTATTAATTACTGGTATGAGGCATAGGTGGCTAGGTCAGCATTTATTGCTGTTCCCAATTCCCTAGAGGGCATTTAAGAGTCAACCACATTGTGGGTCTGGAGTCAAAGGTAAGGATAGCAACTTTCGTCCCTAATGGAAATTAATGAATCAGATGGGGTTTTCTGACAATCAATGGGTTCATGGTCATCATTAGACTCTCAATTCCAGACATTTTTATTTAATTCAAATTCTACCATGTGCCGTGGTGGGAATCGAACCTGGGTCACTGGAGAAACATTCTAGGCCACCAGCACCCCAACCAGCAGACAGGGCATCACATCTGGAAGAGGCAGCTCCAGTAGTGAAATGCTCCCTCAGTGAGTCTCACCCTTGGTTGATACTTGCAAATCATTTTGCACTTTCAGAGTTGTATACAAAGCCTGTAGCCTGACTACACATTCGAGGAGTCATTCTAAGAATTCTCAGCGTGTCATTCAATCATTAGCTAGAGGAGGCATGGCAAAATAGTTTTGTTTAATTTCTTGTGTATGCCCTTTAGCAGGGACTGGAGGTTTTAGCATTGGCACAGGTTCCAGTAGTCATGGCATGAACAGATATGGCAGCATAAAGTTTGCCAACAGAAGGTTGTCAGGTTCTGACTGGTATGACTGAAAGTGCCCATACCCACCTGAGCTGTGATCTTGGCTGTTGCTGCAGCTGCTGCCACTGCTGCTGCAGGGGGCAATCCACCAGGGGCTGCAGGTGTCATCAAAGGCATCGGGGGAGTCACCGCTTTCCCAACACGGAGGAACTGGCCACCAAGGTCAAACAGGTTCATGGAAGACACTGCATCTTGTGAAGATTGAGCCTTCTCATATTCTGCACAAAGCAAATAGGTTTAGTGTTTATATGAACAGGAAGGTCACAGATGAAGCACCTTAAACTGGGTCAGACGATCAGAGTCAGATCCCACCATTCCCACACACACTAGGTTACAGTAGATCACACAGCCACATCCCAGCATTCCTGCATACGGTCACATGATCATACAGAAGGCCAGCCCTGATCATTTATGGAAACTCCACGATGCCCGGTGGACTCTTTGTCCGTAGTCCAAGCCTCTCACTGAGCTCCCCTACATCACACCACCTGCTCTCAAGGAGCAACCACAAATGGGTTCAGTAGTGGGCTATATGGAACAAAGTAGTGCAAGGAATAAATGAAATAAAGAAAGGAGGAAGGTGAATGAAATTTAAAGTGTTTGGTAGTTTATTGGTTATGCTACACATTAGTAATTCACAGGCCTACTCTAATGATCTGAACTATAATCCCAACAAGGCAGCTGGGGAATTTAAATTTAACTTATTGGAATGTCCGGCATAAAAGAGAGCTTAAATAATGGTAGCCATAAACTACCAAACTGTTATAAAATCTCTCTGGTTCACTAATGTGCTTTAGGGAATGAAATCTGTTGTCCTTTGTCCTTATCCTGTCTAGTGACTGCAGGCCCACAACAACGAAGCTTATTCTTAATCCTTCCCCGAGACTGCTGAATAAATCACTCAGATGTATTTAAACACTGATTCACCACCAACCTCAATGGCGTACCTACCAGTCTTTGTCAGATACACTCATATACCAGGAGCAAGGTAGGAAGGGGACTGTCAACGAGCATGAAGAGCACAGAGGAGGATGACAGAGGTAGTAGACAGCTTTGGTGCTAATAGAAAGTAGAATATGTTTGGAGGGGTGTAATTTGTAAATGTTGAGGGATTTCAGCAAACCCAATCAAGGAACACAAAATTGGCATGCAGCAAGCAATTGTGAAGACAAATGTCATGTTAAACGTCACTTCAAAGGGACAGGAGCATAAGAAAAAAGAAACCTTTTAGTATTTTGGCGTGGCCACGTCTGGAATAGTGTGCAGCTTTGGTCTCCATATTTAGGAAAAATAGTATAGACTTCTTGGAGACAGTGTAGCACAAATTCTCTCGATTAGTTTCTGGGGTGAGAGAGTTGCCCTCTGATGAGATACTGAGTAAATTAGAATCATAGACTACCCATAGTGCAGAAAGAGGCCATTTGGCCCATTGAGTCTGCACCAACCTTCCAAACCCAGCCTCCTACCTCTCTCTGTAACCTTACGTTTACCATAGACAATCCACCTAACCTAATCTTTGGATTGTGTGAGGAAATTGGTGCATCTGGAGCAAACCCACACAGACATGGGGAGAACAAACTCTACACAGACAATCACTCAAGGTTGGAATCAAATTCAGGTCACAGAGGTAGCATGCTATCTACTGAGCCATCATGCGGAGGAAAAACTGGGCCGTTATTCTCTGGTGAAATGAGAGATAACATCATAAAGCACAAGATTCTCAAGGGGCTTGACAGTGTAGACATGGGGTACTCTCTCCTAGCCAGGAAATCTAGAACAGATGGGCACAGTCTAAGGATAAGGGATTCGTCAAAGGCTGACATCAGGAGATGTGCTAACAGTGATAGAGGTCTACAGCACAGAAAAGGGCTCTTCGGCCGATCAGGTCTGCACTGATCAATTGCTACCGCCTAACTTTCTAATCTAATTTTCTAGGAGTCAGCTCATATCATAAAACATAACTGTGCAGTACAGGCCCTTCGGCCCTCGATGTTGTGCCGACCTGCCATACCAATCTGAAGCCCATCTAACCTACACTATTCCATGTACGTCCATATGTTTGTCCAATGACGACTTAAGTGCACTCACGTGCTTTGGCATCACAAATGTACATCTTGGTAAGTCTCAAATATTATGAGTGTTTTTGCTTCTACCACACTTACAGGCAATAAATTCCAGATTCCCACCACCCTCTTGGTGAAAACAAACCTTTCCTCACATGTTTTTCTAAACCTTTGATCCCCTTCCCTTACATCAATGCTCCAATTATTGATCTCTCCAGCAAGGGGGGACATTTCTTCCAGACTTTCCTGTCCATGCTCTCTCAAACTTATACATCTCAGTCATGTCCCCTTTTAAACTCCTCTGCTCCAAGGAAAACAACCCCACAGTCCAATCTCTCCTCATAATTGAAACTCTCCAGCCCAGGCAACATAGTGGTAAATCTCCTGAGCACCCTCTCCTGTGCACGCACATCCCTCCCATGATTTGGATTCCAGAACTGCACACTGTACTCTCACTGTGGCTTAACCAATGTTTTAGTTCCAGCATCACCTCCCTGCTCTTAAATTCTATGCCTCAGACAATAAAGGCAACTATTTTTATTTTGCCATTGCTTACCTATTATTTACTTATCTATGCTATTTAACTCCACGATATGCCTGTATTGCTTTCAAGACAAAGCTTTTCACTGTGCCTCGGTACACGAGACAATAAATTTAATTCAACTCAACTCAACTCAACTATCCCAATTGCCTCCTTCCCTTTATCCACCTGCCCCGATTCCTTAAGGGACCGATGCACATACTTGAAGGTCCCCCGATCCTCAGTGCTTCCCAGGGTCCTACTGTTGATCACGTATTCCCTTGTTTTGTTTGTCCTGCACAAGTGCATCACCTCATTTATCCGGAATGAATTCCATTTGCCACTGATCAGCCTCTCTATCTCCTCCTGTAATCTGTATCCTTCTGCTATTTACCACCCAACTTTTGTATCATGTCTAAGGGTTCTTCACTCTTAGGGTTTTGAAGACTTGGAATTCTCTACCCTTGAGGGCTGCAGGTGCTGCACTATTGGAACATATTTGAAGCTAGGACAAGCAGGTTGTTGGTTCTCAGCAAATCAATGGATACTGGCAGTGAACAGGAACGTCAAATGAGGAAGCTCAGCCATTTGAATGGCAGGGGAGACTCATTAGCGTGAATGGTCTACTCCTGCTTCTATTTTGAGAGGTGTAATGGGCGGAGTAGTGGAGAGTGGGGTCAATGAAGGAGTCAGATAAAGAAGGGAATGAAAGAGGGAGTTGTGAATATTCAATCGCTTGTTGGTTATCCAATTTCATAGACATCAAATCTGAATTCCATTCAAACCAACATGGACAGGCATTCATGCTTATAACTTAGCAGCAGTAATGAGTGGCTCAGACACATTCACATTCAATTGAAAACTTAAAAGAATTTGAACTGTATTACAGACTTCCAATTAAATTTCTCCTTTCCCATTCCTGGATAAATGACTGGCTGTACCTGCAAGCCTCTAACTCCAGGGAAAATGTACAAAATTCAGACAATGCTCAAGTGCACTCTATTACAAATAAATCACAAGAGTCACTCTTACCTCTCTCTTTCTCACCTTTGTTCAACTTTCCATTATCTTGTTTACTACCCTCATGGTGAGATCTGTTGCCCCCTGGCACACTTCCTTGTCTTTTCCGGAGGTCTCCTTGCACTGTTGCTCCTCATTGCAATATGTTATGTTTTCATCAAAATTCTTCAAGAAATGAATCATGCAGTCTTTTCAGCTCCACGTGGAAAATGTTTCCCTCTCCTGTTGTTACTCAGCAGTTGAGAGTCGCCAGTAAGATAGCTGGTGATGCTCACAGTACTGGTCAAACAGGAAAGCAATCATACTAATCCACAAGGACCCTCGGTGAGCTGGAAGTGCTATCATCACTTTGTCGTTAAAGGTTTGTATGGGCCTTTGGGCGATCTGTGAAGATATCCTCAGTGACCAGGATAGAGTCAGAAGCAGTGGCAACAACAATCTGCCCAAGATCTGGAAGTATCAGCAGGAAGTGCTGTATAAATTGAAAGTCAAAACAACTGACTGGAAGATGCAGCTGCCATGTTTATCCATCTAGTAGGAAATACAACAGCTGGTTTCTCGAAGAAAGTGCCAAGTGTTACCAGCTGTCCCTCAAGATTGGAATCAGAGCTCATCTTGGGGCATGGGAATTTTCAGCATCATATCGCAATCAGGACTTTTAGTAACTCTCATTGTAATTCATTGATGGAATCTGAGTCAAAGTAAAAATTACAACAAAACCTTTCTTATATCACAGTAGAGGCTGCACTATCTTGGAAGTGTGGAACAGGATCTGGAATATTGTTACAGTCAACAAATCCCCCTTTCAGTTATTGGACAGTGGTTAGCCATCCTGAATCCACACATCACTCAGTAAACAATATTTTTATGGTGCTTCGACCACTCCTTTTGCCATTTCTAAACCAACTGAGACACCATTTTCCATTCTGACTGCAGATCACTGCTGTTCTGTACTCACCATCTTGAGCAATCAGCAAACTAGCAAGTGGCTCCTTCCAAATGTCATTTTGCGGGTCTGCAAAGCACTACAATCAACAAGACCTTCTGATCAAGTCATTCATTCGTCATTACTCAGGAACTGCGCCTATCGTCAATATTACTTCAGAATTACTTCTTCAATAGTACATTGGTCTTTCACATTTCCCTTTGACTGTAGGTTCCCGCTCTAGGCTAAGCTTGTGACATTTCACCATGCTGTTTGAAACCATTCTCTCTCATGGTTCACAAGTTCCAAACATGTAAATGACACCCTTCAGCCCAAATAAATTAGTAAGTCATTCATATGGCTGTACAAATAACTGATGACAACTGGAGCAAGTAGTACGTTCCTAGAGTGATCAAAATATCTGAATACACTAATTCCAGTAGTTTCAATCAAAATGTCAAACATAGGTGCAAGTGGAGGAACGTATGAAGAAATAGAGGCTGAAGTTGGCATTTGCTGATGACATTACTTATTCACCAGAGTTGAGAAAAAGAAATTTGCTTTTGTGGATTTGCTCCTTACCTTTAATGGTAGTTGAGTCTCATGTTCGATGAGGTTTGGAATGTGCCCATACTGTGACCAACCACATGATGCACTCACATTTTTACGGTGAGTTACACTGTTAAATACACTAAGCAATTATAGCAGCTACTGTCCAAATGAGTTTTCGGTAAACATATGGTCATTGTTCATCCAATCATTGGCAACTACAGTTGTACCAAATGAAGATAAAGATCATGGTCTTGTTTAATTCTTGATAGAAATCAGGCAGCGGAGACTGAAAGTATATAAACTCTGTGGCAGCTATATAAACCAATACTAAACCGTAAGTACAAAGTAAGTCCATGGCATTGACAGATGATTGACTAATCACAGGTTAACTGTAGGGACCTGAAGGACCTACACAATCAACCACATGGTTCTTGCTAAGTCTGTAAGATAATACCAGCCCTAGCTGGGCATGCAGTAAGCATTCAGGGCTCTGAACCGGTGAAGTTACGTTTAGTTGTTTACCTTCATATATAGACTCAATGCTGTATCATCAATGGATAGGTCAGAACGGTGAGAAACTGTGTACCATATGTATTGTAACTAGCTTTAAGTGAACAATGCCAAACATAGTTGATAGTGGAATCCGGGAAATCAGCCAAATTTGCCTGGTTTTCCCAATCAACCATCAGCTGCATTAGCACTATGTTCCTACACAAGTAACAACCAAGCTCAATCATTAAATAAGACTATTTCTTGTATAGACTCCTACAGAATACCAAAAACCTGTCTAGTAAAAGCACTTCTCATTAAAAGTCAAAATCCTTTGTCATATCCAAGAATTCTATTTGATCAAAGCAGTAAATCAGTGAAATAATGTACTTTACAACTCCAAAGCTCCCCAATATGTACCAAAATAATAAAACCACATCTTCATCTGACCCTACACAAATCTGATTCTTTTCTCAACCCATATATTAAATTACTTGACTGTATTCGAATACCACCAACAACCCACCATTCCCATACCCAAAAATTAATAGAAATTTATCACGTGTACTTTTATATGAAAAATACAGTTAAAAGCTTTTAAGTCACACCACCATGGCGTCTACATCAATGACAAGTCATTCAAAATAAAAAGAAAAAAATTAGTAAAAGTTTATTACAGTTCAGTTAATGGCTCCAATTAAATATACCCAAATATCACTCATCTTCCACCATCTACCCATAAAATTCATAAACCCAAGCTCACGTCAAATGTTTCCCCAAGTTCTGCTTTCTACTACGACAGTGCAACCAATTTAAAACAGAACTAACTGGCAGATAAACATAACAGAAGACTTAGCAGGTGAACCATCAAATATCAATATAAAGTGCCTATGCCAACTAGTTTTTTAGATGTAATTAACTGCCAGGGCCTACTCTGCCTCTACATTAGGCCTCAAATCCCTTCCAGTTCCACATTTTGCTGGCGTGTTAATAAAAACAAAATCATTGCTCACCTCGTTCAATTTGGAGCATTCGTTGAGTTCTAATGATTCTAAGATTGTTGACTAATCACAACAATCGATCTCTATCAGGATAATTTCTCTACATTAAACTCAAACACAAACTGAGCTGAACAAGCAGGTATGGAAAGCTTTTTGAGAGCCACAGAGCAAAAGTCACCAGTGCTTTTCATTATTCTCATTTACAAGATGTCCATTTAAATATGGCACATAGACTGAACACTATATAGTAGCTAGCAGGTAGCAGTACAGCGTACATCAAGGTCAAGACAGAATGCCCAACAATGTCAGTCTTGAGGACAAAAGGCTGCTTATGTGCAACTTTGTGGTGGACAGCATAGATGAAGAGCATCCAGATCCAGAAATTCAACGTGACAGAGATGGCACAAGTCTCGGATAAGTGAGTTACAGTGAAAAGCCAAACATTAAAAATGCAGTGTATCTGCAACCGTGGCAGTGCCCAGGACATTGAAGTGTCTTTTGCATATATAACCTTTCCTGACAAGTGCACTTGTCAGCTCTCATGAATGTGCAGAGATTTATACTTGAAGCTGCACTAGCAGCAGCAGCAACTAAATGGAGGAGGAAAGAAGGGATGATGGTGCTAAGGAATGAATACTTTTCCACTTTGCTCCCAGTTCTGGCATTAGCAGTGGTTGAGATGAAGCATATGACTTGTCCTTGGATTCTAGCAATGAGCTTTTTCTTCCGGTCACTTCTAGTGCATCAGGATATTTCTTCCAATTCTGATGTTATTGGTCCTAGCAGCCTACCAATGCTAGGCAAGTGGCACTCTGACCAAATTTAGAGGCCAGGATGCTTTGCAGCAGGAGAGGAGGAAAGAGGAAAACAGGAGGATCAAATGACAAAAAGAAATTGTGCAGAGTGTTGAAACTCATTGTTCAGGATTTACAGAAAGCGGAGAGTAGTCCTTCACTCCATCTACCTGGGTTGGAGTGATTGCCAAATCCCTGAGATGAAAGATAACACCATTCTGTCTAATTTAATCTTAGCTACCTGCCAGGCCTTTGATTTTAATTTTGTAAAATGTGTGTGCCTCCCTTTTTCCGCAATACCATCACAAAACCAGTATTACCAACAGAACACTCACCAATGAATCCATATCCTTTATGCTTCCCCGTTGTGGGGTCTCGGGCCAAGGTGCAGGATTTAATCTTTCCAAAGGCCTCGAACACACTTTTAATGTCATCATCCGACAGATCCGGGTGAACGGACGCGACATAAATTCTGTTAAACGCCCTGGCTTCCTCTGCAAGCTGGTCTATGATTGGTTGAGCTTGTCCTATGTTACTCGGTCTGCCAACCTGTAACAAAAGAAACCCCCGCCAATTACAGACCAAGCTAGAAATGAATACGAACCATGCCACTTCTCCTGGAAAACACGGGCTAGGAATGGAGATGCCACCTGAAATCTTCCCGGGACATTGCAAGTAACCCAGAAACATTGGCAAATGGCACCATTAGTCATGAAATTGGGGGCACCTCACAGTCTGTTCCCATTAGGAAGAGGCCATTTTTGAGTTAATATTTTTAAAAAGACCTCGCTCATCAGGAACACTTTGAGTGTTCAAATGGAAAAGCTTTGTGTGTTTTACAGGAGAGCATGTAGCATGCTGGCACATCTAATTAAAGGGAAACTACACCTCATTTAAAAAACAGTAAATTTCCTGCTCCCACGCACAGTCCCCTGCCAAGCGCTCTGAGTCACACGCTGCAATGCTGCGGAGAAATCCACCCCGTAGCCTCGCGTTTGTTCACCACCGGGAGGGGATAGGGACATGGGGAGGGAAGGATATACGCAGTTCACACGCCTACTCACAGTGCATTCTAGGTAGAATGACATCACTGCAGCTGCACTGTACAAAACCTTCCACAGAATTTACTTACCTGTGGAAGACTTGTACAGGGCAGCTACAGAACAAGCAGACCAGAGTGATGCCACCCTACCTAGAATGCACTGTAAGCAGGAGAAGGAACAGCGACACCGGGCAGTGGGAGAAAATGCAATGTCACGAGCTGGACTTCTCCCCAACACAGCAGTGTACAACTCAGAACAATTGGCAGAAGTCTGCACCTGAGAGCAAGCTATCGAAACTTACCACTTTTTAAATGGACTGAAGGCCCCTTTAACAGATATCAAATACAAGTGGGTTGTCTGTGCATGTTTACTGGGAGTGCCCTGACTTGTTCCCCCAGCCAATCGCAGGATATCATGATGGTGTGGTACTGTCTATCAGCACTAAAACGCAACCTGCTGCGGAGACAGGCCGGAACTATCACAGTAAACATAACGGGCGGTGAGAAAGAAAAGATCAGAGACTGGTTTCAGAACTTTTAAGCATTTATTGTTTAAAATAGGAATTACAAGTTGATTTGATGTTGGTGGGAGAACCCTCATCCTCCAATCGATGTGAAGTGTCCAACCTGACAGATAACATTTAAGAAGGAGGGAAGCGAATGGGAGGAACTGGGAAAGGTTTCCTAAAACAGGATATTCCAAGTATTTAATCCACTGAAGAATTATTTATAATTTATGTGGAATGTGAAATAAGAGAAAATCTTCGGAAGCGTGGGTCAGCAAGAGCTTCACCTAATATTTTCTTGTGATAATTGTCAAAGTCAATAAACAGCTCCAAGCACAAAGGAGCTTAATGTTCCAAGAAACAGAGGTGGTTTGGGATTGTAACGCAGGCCATCAGAGAGTGGTAGAATAAGATAAAGACATCTAGATGTCAGATGGAAAAGTAATGAATAAGTGAGACCAAAGAATCCCAAGATTGGTAATCCCTGGACCCTAAGGGTCCAGAGTTAGTTGCCTCCTTTCACTCTCTGTGGCCTGGAATGCTAGGGCCCACTAGGACATTCCATGTGGAGTCTTCGATCTTCAACTACTATCAAACAGTAGATTCTCTGATCAGTAAAGGTCAACGTGCGACCCACAGTAGCCTACACATTTCACTGGAGGCAAGTATGCAAAGATCATCACAGTGCCTGCACAATGTCCTCTTTTGTACCTCACACAAAAGCTTTCAGAGTCAGCGGGAGCAAGACAAGAAAAGATGCCATGTACTTAATGAAAAGAACAGACCTCTTGTCAAACGAGAAGTAATTTAAAAAAAAATTATTGGGGAAGATAAATACTTTTATTTCGAAGAGGAGAGAGAAACCATGACCCTGGCCCTTCGCCCTAATCCCAGGCAAATTAAAATATCAGGCTGGCTCCTGGAGGTGCAGTCGCTTAGAATGTCGAGTGTTCCCACTGGCTGCGGGCACCTTAATGCTGGAATTTACAGCTGCTGATCCTTCTGAACAGAATGGCTGTCGGACTGGTGAGGAGGGAGAGGTCTACAGCCGAGTCCTGTTCTACATAAAAGCTTGGAGGAGACACAAAGAAAAGAGAGGTCGTTTCTAAGCACATAACAGGAATGGTTACGGTAGCATTTATAAAGTCAGCAACAACCCAGAGCTTAAACAAAGTCACCAGAAATCTGCTTCTATCAGGCTGGAGGAACTTACATTAATCTTGATGGGATTCATTGGAAAGCCATAAAAAGGGCTTCTCCCCTTTACTTCCAATCACCAAACCTCACCTGCATCGTTACCATGCCATTAGTGTCTGAGAGGAGACATTATCATTTCCCCAACTGTACATTAAACCTTCATATCCCCATGTGCTGAACATTATTCACAGGGCGCCTATGAAGTAAACTCATCTTTCCACATCCCTTCTCATTCTGCATCCATTTTTAGATCGCCTTCTCAACTAAGGTATTCTTTACCTGTTGCCCAGATACATTCATTTTTCTGCCCCATCCCAATCACATTAACCCTCCAAAATCTAACATTACGTTCGCATAAGCTGGTTAGCAGCTCTGCGACGCACCTCCTCCTCCCTACTCTGTCTGATTCAACCTACCAGCTGAATAACCGGTATGGATTTCCTGGGAATCCCAGCCACTCACTGGACCCACTCACCTCAGGTGAGTCTGCCTTCCAATTTGTCACAATGACAATGTCAGTCCTTGGTTTTTATGGCATAACTCAGCCAACAGGTACAAGTCACAGTGAACCCCCTTGTAAATTCTATTTAATTCTGGAATTAAACATGGACATTGCCAGAAAAGAAGATAGATGTGTAGCTTGGTCTTAAACAGGCAACTCTCGCCCCCTCATGCACACCACACAGGGTAAACAAATGGACAGCACTCTGCAGCTAATGTGCTAAAGTTCACTGTGCACTACATCAGTTCCTCCATTTATGCCACACTGATTGCAGCTACTAAGTTTTCGTAATCCCATAACCTATTCCTAGCCTTACTTACCAACTCAGCTGAGAAGTCTAAGCTGGAGCAATAAACAGTTGACTCTGGTCCAGTTGTCACAGCTGATGTGCAGAGGTGACCTTATTAGCAGCTATGGCACGTACTGATCTATATCAATGCGCCTTTGACTCAACACCCTGAATCAATGAAATTGGAATGTCTTGTATGGGATTAAAGCTAAGCTTAGAAAACAAAAAGAACTGACTTTGATGAAAGAAATGTTCCACCATTAAGTGTTTATCAGAATTCTGGTGGAGTCATCCAATTTTTGACTTGATTGCTGGGATAACGAACATTGAAGGAATTAAACTGGCCACTATCTACAAACCATTTTAAAAGCAAAAAAAAAAATTCCGTTTTGCTTTGCATCTGAAGGGCCTGTTTCAGTCATTGCTGACAAGATGACAATGCAATGAGTGTTCACAGTTGTCACCAAAATACCATATAGATAGCTGACTGTATCATTAACCAACATGTAACCATGAGTTGACAATCGTCACGTGTTTAAGGGAACAATGGAAATCAGTGGGGTCCTGGGATTTTCTGTTCTGAAGTCACCTTGTGCTTTATTCTTTTAGTGGAGCACATTGCATTTCATCATCACATATTTGGAAAAAAAATGAAAAAGAATCAAAGGTTTTGTGGAGACTCTAATCTGAACAGATAGCTACATATTCAAGTGATGAAGTTGCTTACCTTAATGTTTCTGCCTCCCAGCATCACCGAGTTCATCTGCTCAAGAGCAAGCTGAGCTGCCTCAGGAACTTCGTACTCCACAAAGGCAAAGCCCTATAAGCAAAAGGAATGGCCTCACTCTCAGCTCTTCTATAGCACAGCGTAAGCTACAGATCTTGTGCCAGCTGACCCCTGTCACCTAATACGCGTAAAATGAAGACTTCACAACCACACGTTAATCACTTAGGTGAATGCTTAGCCCAACATGACATTAGGAACTGCACTTAAGAGTTTCCTGCTTAAATTTATTCTTGTTTCTCCTCTAAGCTTACTGGACAAACTACTCATCAAGGCTTGCAATCATGCTAGCTGATTCACATCGGCACACATCCGAAAGTGTATCTGGCCCATCCCAGTTTGGCTACAGTGCCGCATCAAAATGTTTCTTAACAAGCCCATAAGACATAGAAAAGTAGGCCATTCAGCCCATCCAGCCTGCTCTGCCATTCAATGAGATCACAGCTGATCTGATAATCCTCAACTCCACTTTCCTGTGATCAAATTATTGATCAAAATTTGCCTACCTCTGCTTTGGATATACCGAGCAACAGCCTCAACAGCCCCCTATGCTAAAGAATTCCACAGATTCACCACCAAGAAATATTTTACCTACCTTGTCAAGTCTCCTAAGGATCTTGTATGTTTCAGCAAGGTCATCTCTCAAATTTTCTAAACTCCACTGAGTACAGATCCAACTTACTCACTCAATTTCTCCTCATAAGACAGTCCCGCCATAACTGAGATCAGCCAAGTTCACCTTTTCTGGACTGCTTCCAGTATGTCTTTGCTCAGATAAGGCACTCAAGTGTGTTCACAATATTCCAGCTGTGGTCTGTGCAGATTTTCTAACTAATATCTTAATTCCAGTTCCCTAGATGCTGCCTGACCTGCGCTTTTCCAGCAACACATTTCCATCCCAGTATGTCTTTACTCAGATAAGGCACTCAAGTGTGTTCACAATATTCCAGCTGTGGTCTGTGCAGATTTTCTAACTAATATCTTAATTCCATCTAACCGTGATTGCAGAATGCAGGAAACTAACTTAATAGTTTCTGTTGGAGAAGGTAAGAGGAGGAGGCCATTCAATTCATGTCTGTTTTACTATTAAATCAGATTCTGGCTCGTTACTGCCTAATGAAAACCAAGTTGAGTCTGAAAGTTTGATTTAATCCTATATCCACAGGCCTTTGCGGGATACATCTCCAGATTTCCACTGTCAATTGAGTGAAGAAATGCTAGACCCTAAATGCTCAAGCTCTGGATTCCACCTGCAAAACCAGTTTTTCTTTGTCTACTGAACCAATTCCTTTGCCATTTTGAACATGTCAATCAGAAAAGAGTTTTCAAATTCAATCTATCTCCATAATTTAACCTTTTTAACCCCAGAATCATTCCAGGGAATCTGTGTCACAACCTACAAGTACAACATATAGCCCATCCTGTTGTGTGGTGGCCAGAACTGAACACAACTACTGTAGATATGTTCTGATCAAACACCTGGGAAACTTAATTTCCTCCCTTTCCAATTCCAATCTTGGAGGTTTAAGCACACCACCCATTCGTTTTTTCAGTAGCTTTTAGCAACTTTTCTGTATGGTTACTCAACCGTCTTTCCATGAAGAAAACTAAAATGGAGATGATCCTGCTTTGCCCACAAAGTTCAGCTATGAAAATATGAATTAACAGGAACGAGCCATTTATCATTTTAAGCCTGCTCCACCATCATGACTAGTCTGATTGTGGTCTCAGTACCCCACATATCTCAATACCGTTTAGCTTCCTTGTTAATACAGATTGTACTTCAGCTTTATCCACTCAATCGGCCATGTCCCTTCAAAACTTCCTCGCGAATATCAGCCACAAACAATTTTTATTTGGTCACCCCATGTCACTAATGCATATTGAAGAATGGGTCTTAGTGTAACGTCCTGGGGAACACCACTTGTCACAGCCTACCAACTGATCAGCCTTCTTAATCTCACTGTTTCCCCTTCCCAACTAGTCCACCTTGGACTACCTCCAACTTCACACAAGCTCATTTTCATTTACACTTAGTGTAGATCCGTACCAAATGTCAACTGGAAGACCATAATGATAATTCCTATTGACCTCAGTCAAAAAACAGAATCCAAGTGAGGAAATTTCAGCTGTATTAATCCTCATCTTCCAAAGCTGACTTTATTTATGCACTGTACCAGAGGATTAGAAAGCTAACATCATATCACTGCTCCAAAAAGGGAGAAAAGAACAAACTCAAGCCGAGTGAGTTGATCTTTTGGAATTCATTACCTGAGGTTTTGGATAAATACAGGCCAATCAGGGATTCAGCATGATTTTGTGAAAGTTAAAATCAAGTGGAAGCTAATGCTGGCAAATCACAGGGCAACACAATGAAAATGTCTAAAATAGCAGAAGGGTAAAGAGAAGCAGGCCCTCGGCAGCTGTAGGGTCTATAACAGTAGACCACAGAAGATTAAACTTAGGAAATTCGGTACAAGAGGGCAAGAGAGCTGCAAATCTGAGGAATTCCTGTCCAGACTTACTGGTCAAGGCAGAAACTATTTCAACTTTAAAGGACTAAACTGGATAAGTGAATGAAGGAACAAAGGGAACAGTGCAGATAAACATACCAATGCTGAGTAAAAGCCAACACTTGAATTGGTCTGAATGTCTGTTTTTGTGTTGCAAATCCTACACACTAATGAAGACGACAAATTTTGAAATGTTGTGACTTCAGTAGTACTGAAGATAAAAGCAACAAATGATTGTACACAATAACAGTAACTCTCAGCTGCACACCATAGCAAGTATATATAGATTTAGAAAAAGGCCCACGGCCACTCAAAGAATGAGTACCTAGGATAAGGGAATTAGTTCGAATTAATTTTGGCTTATATTCCTTGGCATGAGGTGATCAAGTTTATGGAAATGAGAGTTGATTTCTTCCTCTTGCATGGAAATTCATAAAGATAGAAATAAACATACAACACAAAGTGCCAATTCAAGTCAACACTTTATCCTTCCTCAAACAATACTTTAAGGGCATGGACGGTACTGCTGTTAATTAATGAAAACTAATACCTCCTTGGGAAGATAGAGATGCAGAATGATAGGGAAGAAAAATTAGGATAAACGAACCAAGAGAGCAGGCCTCTGGTCTTTTTCTTGTGATCGCTCAGTTCTCTTACTTGGAGGGAAGATTGCTCCAACTTCTCCATCTTAAAAAACACAACCATCCCAAAGTCACCAGAGTGACTCTTCTCTGCATCACCTCCAGATTTCTCTCATGACTAAGAATCATACCAGACTTCAACGGTTAACAGATTTCGCTCTCTGCAGAGCTGCTAAGTTTCTCCAACATTCTGTATTCATCTAGTCTGTCTACTCTTGCCATCTAATTCCAATCTGGCCAGTTGATTGCTGCTCCAATTACAGGCACTTTGAGCACGCAAGCCAATAAACCTTGCCATTTCCACCCATCCCTTAACTTCACACTATGATACCCCTCCATCTATTTAAAATCATGAAGTGTCAATATTCCAGGATTAAAGGGAACACCAAAACAAACTATACTTGTGACAATGTAGTGGTTCATCTCTACAGTTTTAAGTTTTCCCATTTTACTACACTGCAGTCAGCTTGTTATCTACGTTTGAAATTAGTTCCCCAGCCTGCTAATTCTCATGACTATCTTGAGTCAAACCAGAATGTGACCAAGATCATCTCAAATGTTGCTTATCCCAGAGTCTAAATTGCAACATTGTGGGAAAACCTGCAAGGAGATCAGCTTAATTACAAGTGGTAGAAGCTCCATGATGTTAGGATCCTGAAGATGAATGCCAGTTTTAGTGCCACTAGTTTCACTGAGCCTCCTGTGTTTCATACTAATTAGCCCTCAATAATACAAAAGCAAGCAATGAAAGAAAGGAGAACCTTGTGTTTCATTGTGACAGAGTCCCATGACATGTCGATGCTCTTGATTGGTCCAAATGGAGCAAAAGCCTGTCGGATGGTATCTTCCCCCAGCTCATAATAAATCGATCCAACGTAAACACGACACATGATCGCCAGCGCACGCTGTCTCTGTGCTGCCATCTGATCCAGAAAGGAATGAAAGAAGTGTGAATATGTACATCCAAGCAACACTAATCAAAGCACCCTAACAGACAGAGTCTGGACAGTAGGGACAAGTAACAGAGCATTACTGCATGTGGCTAAATAACAGGCTGTATCTTTCAGGCAACTTAGCTGCTACACTGCAATATGCAGATCTCAGTTAACAAATGCCATACAAAATGATTAACTAAATAGAGAAAAAAAAAGCTAGCACTTACTGTGGATTGTACAGCCTCAAAAAGCACATTTTGATTTATCAGAATGGTCCCATTGGTTATAACTCATCTTTTACAAGATGGAACGGTAAACTATCAGTTTGAAGAATGGCAGAAGGGGCCTTCACTTCAACTAAACTGCAGTCTCTGCTCACATAATGCTCCAACGAGCTGAATGGCAGGGAGTGTTCTCTGTAATTCTGTCTTAACATCCTGTCTGCAATCTCATTTAGTGAAGTTGTTTCACAGTGGGTCAGCAATGCAGCACCAACTGCACACACACTCAGTTTGGGAGGTAGGATGGGAGAAGATTTGGAGAAAGCAAGAGAGATTCCCAGAACTATACCAGACCAGAACTTGCCATCAGATATGGTCAGAACTTGGGAACTCTGAGCCAATTCAACACTGGGGGTGACACCTCAATCCTTGTGCAAGGGCCTCATCCTGAATGAAAAAAAAGGGAAGTGTTTAAGGAAAAGGCATGAACAGGCCAATCACAAAATCCCACAGCACTGATGGTGACAAAGAGGTGGCCTGGACTATGTTCTCCCCTTGAGTGGGAAGGAGACAAAGCACTGCTGCAAATTTAGAAAGGTCACAAGGGGACATGGAGAATAGAGGGAGAAAGAATTAAAAAGGGGAAAAAAAAAGAGAAAACATAAAATCTCTACCCACCCTTTACCACCACTTCCACAAAAAGAAAGCTGACATAACAGTTGTGGAAATTGTTCAAAAAACAGTCCAGATGTGATGAGAAGGGAAAACACACAGACATGTAAATGTCATTGTAAACTGTAAAGCTATTTGTGCAACCTTCCTTGAAGCTTAACAATCCCACTTTTAAGTACAACAAAAGAACCCCTTTGAAAAACCTCCAAAAAAAATGTTAATCAAACCAGTATTCTCAACAGAAAAGAGCAAGTCCTAATTTCATAGCAATTGATAACATTTGCTCGCTCTCACTCTCTCTCTATCCTCTCCACTCCACCTGACAAACTGTCTAAAGCATTAGAATCTGCAGTTACCTTTCATGCCTGCACAGGTGCTTACTACGTCAGATTACGACCACTCTGCAGCAGAGGAGCTAAGATCGCTTACTGTGGGCTTTTAACCAAAAAAAATCACATTGCTCAAGACATTTTCAAAACTCCAAGTGTTAGTGCTTTTTGACAAAAGTCCCTACCTGATCTTTGGAGTCGAGACAATCGCACAGTTCCCAGCATGCCCATTTTCGAAAGGAACCCAGTGTCTGATGAGAGGAAGTCACTTATGAAAAAAATCTAATAAAGCCTTTTTTTGTTTAACTTTGAGGTGACAGTAAGTGTTATGGATGTCGGTACGCCAGAGTTCCCACTAGGCTTTTAAAAATTTTAATGGTCTGAAAAATTAAGTCCCCTTTGAGTTTTTGTACTGAATGGCTAAAACCATAATTAGTAGTTTTTGTTATTAGTGTACTCTCCCATAGCCAAAACTTCCATGCATACTGCACTCATGACAGAGAATATATAAGGTTAGATACAGTGAAGCCCCCTTATTGTTACTTCTCTATACCCCCCTTTTCAGTCTAGTATGCCCAAAAACACAAAACTGGTCCACAGTCAGTTTGGTTCAATGAGTATCTAGTGCTTTAATCTGATCTCTGACTCTTCCTGTACTGCTCCCACCTCTTGGAAATGATCAGGACATACAGACTATATCATCCTCCCATCTCTGAAGATGGCTGCGCACTGACAGAATAGGGATGAGTTATTTGAGGAAAGTCATTATAAATGCTAAATTTGCAACAAAATTCAGAAATAAGGTGGGGGAGGGAGAGTGTGTGAGTGGAAGGGAGCAGGGAGTGGAGAATTTAAAAAGAAACAGCTTACAGACCACACGCTGAAAAGGACCCAGAGTACAAGCAGCCAGCAGACCTAGAGCCATTCACCAACAGCATAGCAACACACAGACCTTCAGTAGTTTGACAGGCTGAATGTGACAATAAAAGGGCTTCCATATTGAAAGCTTTTCACTATGGGACTTTGTCTCTGGATTTATTACAATTCCTAATATCCCTTCCCCAAGCTTTAACTATCCTCAAAAGATCAGAGAAAGGGCAAATCTACAAGATTTTAAAATAATAGGAACCCTGATGTACACGTACACAGTTCAAGTAAGCTCATTATTTAAACAAAAAGGAACCCAGACTCCAATCAGAGACAGACTCAGGTTTTATATTACTGAGGTGACAAATAAAGTGAGGATGTGTGTACACAAACAAACAGTCAGAATGGTGAAGACTTCAAACAGGAAGACAGAAAGTGCCCAGAACCCAGTATTTGAACTGTCAAAACAGCAAAACTACTGGGCAAAAAAAGGAAAATGAATGGATTGCAAATTGTAATTGAGAGCTCTAACCAGCAAGGGGGAGACTCCAGCCTAACACCATATGTGCAAAGTTAGGCATTGCGACGATTTTAAAAGTTGAGAGAGACATGCCCACTGCCATGGTTCAACAGTCCATGCATTAACATTGTTGCCTGTAGAAAAGCGCTGAGTGGGAACTGCCACTTTACAATGCTCTAGCAAATCGTGGAACAAATTCATCTACAATGCAACCCTTTATTCAACCCTCCAGCACATTAAAAAACCTGCTTCTATAGCAGATGGAAGTGGAAGGCAACTGAGTAACAGCTAACTGGAATAGGGCAATGGAAAGCACAGTACAGTTCACACAGTACCAGTATTAATTTACAATATTAACAGTTCCAATGCACAACTTTAAAAGTACAACTTTTATCCTTCATGTCGTTTTTTTTTTGGACGGGGCAGGTGGTGGTGGGGGGGGGAATTACTCACTTATGTCCATTACAGCCCATCACTCCCCATTTGGATTTCTGGCTGTTGCTACAGTGCAAATAGGTTTAATCAAAATCACAACTGATATCCTACATGGCAGTGGGCAACATCACCTATTCCTGTCAACATTTACATGACATCATCCAAAACAATAGGTTCCATATGTAGACGGATTGTTCCTTCAATATCACCTTCCAAATCCCAGCTCTACCATCTAGAAAGACAAGGGCAGCAGCAGATGCCTGGGGTCACCAGCACCTGCAAATCTCTCGGTATCCTAACCTCCAACTATGTTCCTTCACAGTCAAAATCTGGCAATATTTGCTCGAACAGCAGACGGTGAAATTAGATTCAATAAACCAATGTCCTTTAGGGAAGGAAATTTACAATCTTTACCTGTTCTGGTTTACATGTGACTCCAGACCCACAGCAATATGGTTGACTCAATTACCCCAAGAAATGCCATGGTTCAGAATGCAGCTCCACGTTCTCCAGGGCAATTAAAGATGGGCAATAAATGTTGGCCCAGGCAGTGACAATCAAATTTTTAAAAATGTTACACCACACATTCACTTCTCCACCCTGCCACTATATTTGATCAGGCAATCTGCACGTCCACTGTCCAGTGCTAGATAAACAGCAATTATCAGCCAAGAAATACTGGGAAGACACCTTCACATCTTTACCACAAATTCCACTCCCTAGTCACTAACTCTCCTTTCTCTCTGCCCACTAAAGCTGAATGAGCTTCCAACCAGTCACTTTTGTAGCAGTATCCAATCCTGCCTCATCTTCAATTGTATGTTATTCTCATCTTTCACCATTACTTCTAACCTTGACTATTGTAAAGGTCTCCTGGACAGAGTTTCATATTGAAAATGGCAATGTTGAGCACATTCAAAAATCAGTTTTTCACAATCTAATGCTCTCATCAATTTCTTATGGCAGCATCCCAGTGTTCTCATGCTCACTTTTAAATCACTTCCTCCCACCAGTCCCTCCGCCAAACCCAATGGCCCCACCATTCCCCATCTCCACAACGTCTAAAGTCACTTTTGAGAACATATCAACTTAATCATTCCAGCATTGGTAGCCTACGTGAAAAGCTGTAGAATTCTCATCCCAAATCTCTCCACTTTGCTCTTACCACCCAAGCCCTTGTTCACATGTCTTCATAGCTCATGACTCAATCTCAAAGTTTATTTGACCTATGAAGCATCTTGGGACATCGTACAAAGCTGTAAACATTACATTAATGAGAATGACCACTGATTGAAAGCAGCCCCAGAGCATCGTACCAAGTTAAATCTCCAGGCTCATACAGCCATTAACCAGTTACCTTCCACCTAATCTATACTGCTGTAAAACTCAATGGACTCATAAAAGCACCTCTAAACACATTTACCAAATTCAAAGTGTCACATAGTAGCTAATTTATAGACCTTTGAATTAATTCGTGAAAACAGGCATGGTTGGTTAGCGTTTAGTGCCCATCTTGAATTCCCTTGGAGAAGCTGGTAGAGCACTAGATTTGTAATACATATTATTTGGAACACAGATCATTTTAAATTCCAGGCAGATTGACATGAAGGTTTTTTTTTTAAATATCAGCTTCAGTCTTTCTGGAACAGTGACCTAAATCCAGCATTACCCAGAAAGTATTTAACTGCAGATGCCTGTGGAAGAGGTTTAAAGTTTATGACAGCCATTGTAAACACATTAAGGTCTACTCAGAAGCATCAGGACCAAGTTCAGATGACAACACGGATAAATTCAGAAACAAGTTTTAATGTTTTTCTGAGCAAAATGTTTCAGTGCAATTCAAGGGAAACTAGTCATCACGGCACAAATGTTTAGCTTGTGAAGTTTCAAGACCAGGAGAGTTTTGAAAGAAATTTGCAAGTTATTACAACTGAGAAACTTGTGAAGAGTCCACGTCAATAGACATGATATGCTCTCAAATCTCTCCTCAGTCTGTGGTAAAGAACTAAAAACAATTCACGGAGAAACTTTCTCAATAGAAATAGGGATAACTTCTCCATCCTGGAGTCTCTGCAATGGACGGCTTTGGGAAATATGTTGAAACTTTGCTCTGATGTTTATGTGAAGATATTTCTAAACTCAATCGGTAAAGTACATTTCTTGTGCGTTTTGTTATTCACTCACAGGACATAGGTGTCACAGGCTGGGTGAGTATTTATTACCTATTTCTAGTTGTTTTTGAGGTGGTGGTGGCGAGTTGCCTCCTCTAACTGCTGCAGCCTAACTGCTGTGGGTTAACCCACAGTACCAAGGGAAGGAATTCCAGAATTTTGACCCAGCAGCATTGAAGGAATAGCGATATATTTCGAAGTCAGGATGCAAAGTAGCTTGGAGGGAAACCTGAAAATGGTGAGGTTCCCCATATACCTGCTGCGTTTGTCCTTCTAGATGGAAATGGTTGTGGAATGTGCTGTCTGAAGATCTTTGGTGAATTTCTGCAATGCAGCTTATAGATAGTACATATCGTTGGAACTGAGCATCAGTGGTGGAGGGACTGAATGTTTGAGGGTGTAGTGGTAATCAAGAGGTTCTGGATGGTGTGAAGCTCAAGCTTTGTTTAAACTCCACCCATCCACACAAGTGGGTAGTATTCCATCACACTCCTGACTTGCATCTTGTGGAGGGCTATCAGGCTTTAGGGAATCAGGGAGTGAGTTACTCACTGCAGTATTCCTAGCCTCCGACCACTTAGGCCACTGTGTTTATGTGGCGAATCTAGTTGTGCTTCTGGTCAATGACAACCCCAAGATGTTGATAGCTCGGGATTCAGTGATGGTAACATCACTGAATGTCAAGGGGTGGTGGTTACATTGACTCTTATTAGAAAGAGTGATAGTCTGACATTTATGTGGTGTGACTGTTACTTGCCATGTGCCAGACCAAATCTGGATATTGTCCATACCTTATTGCATTTGAACATGAACTGCATAAGTATGAGGAGTTGCAAATGGTGCTAACATTACACAATCAGCAAGTATTTCTACTTCTAACCTTATGATGATGGGAATGTCATTCATGTAGTTGAAGATTGTTGGGCCGAGGACACTACCCTGGCAGACTCCTGCAGAGATGCCCTGAACCTGGGATGACTGACCTACAACAACCACAACCACCTTCCTGTGTGCCTGGCATGATTCTAGCCAGCAGAGTTTTGTGACAAGTTTTGCGAATGGCTTTAAAGGTTATTTTATTTATTTTTTGAAAAGAGGTTGTGAGGCAGAGGTGCTCAGCAGTCTGGGGTAATGAAAACAAGTTGGGCAGCCTTGGGTTTTCTTTTAAACAGCGTGAATGGGTGGGACCAGCTCTCAGATTTATTTCTGGGTTTCAGGTTTCTCAGTCGCCTCAAAAGCTTTTTGGGGGATGGGGGGGAAGCTTCAGTGAATGTCACTTAGCTGCCACACTGAATTTTCTCTTGATGTTTTTCCCTCCTGGATGGGAGAACTGCATGGGACAACCTGTGTCTGAATTTTCCTTTCTTGCCCAAGGATGAGTTTAGGAATATTACTATAGTAGAACAGTTAATTGGCAATTACTGTATCTAGCTGAAAATGTATTGTTGAAAAGCACAGGTCAGGCAGCATCCAAGGAACAGGAGAATCGACGTTTTGGGCATGAGCCCTTCTTCAGGAATGAGGAAAGTGTGCCAAGTAGGCAGAGATAAAAGGTAGGAGGAGGGACTTGGGGGAAGGGGTGTTGGAAATGCAATAGGTGGGAGGTGGTTAAGGTGAGAGTGATAAGGCGAGGGTGATAGGCCAGAGTGGGGGTGGGGGCGGAGAAGTCAGGAAGAAGATTGCAGGTTAGGAAGGTGGTGCGGAGTTCAAGGGTTGAGACGGAGAGAAGTTGGGGGGAGGGGAAATGAGGAAACTGGAGAAATCGGAGTTGATCCCTTGTAATTGGAGAGTTCCTAGGTGGAAGACGAGGTGCTCTTCCTCCAGCCGTCGTGTTGCTATGGTCTGGTGATGGAGGAGTCCAAGGACCTGCATGTTCTTGGTAGAGTGGGAGGGGGAGTTGAAGTGTTGAGCTACAGGGTGGTTGGTCGGAGTGTCCCAGAAACATTCTGCAAGTAGGCGACCTGTCTCCCCAATATAGAGGAGCGCAGATCGGGTGCAGTGGATGCAGTAAGTGATGTGTGTGGAGGTGCAGGTGAATTTGTGGCGGATATGGAAGGATCCCTTGGGGCCTTGGAGGGAAGTAAGGGGGGGAAAAAAAAGAGGGAGTCACAGAGAGAGTGGTCCATAACAGTGTGTACGCTGATTTTCATTGATTTTCCAAAACAGTACGGTGAGGCTCAAGTATTTGCAGGTGGTCGATGCCAAGAATTCAGTCTAGTCTCATCTCTAGCTGTGAATCTACAGTCACATGTCAGCTGGACCAGGTAAGGATGGCAGGTTTCCTTCCCCGAAGGACAATTAGTTCACTGAATTCAAATTCCACCATGTGCCATGGTAGTACTCAAACCGCAGTCCTCAGAACATTAGTTGAGCTTCTGGACTAAATCTAGTGATCATACCACTAGGCCATCCCTTTCCCTTTTGTTAATATCTGCTGCTTCGTAAAATGTGCCAGTTAATTGCTGAAACATTCAAACAAATTAAACAAGTCAGATTTCATTCTGGGTTGCAACTTGCCCAGCAATACCATCGCAAATTGTGGCTTGTTTGGCATCACTATGAATTGAAGTTAATAGGGGATTATCTAACATGGATTATTGGAAACCATTAAGGCTAAGTAGAGATGAAGCAGAAAACTGAAGGTTGAAATAAAAACAACGATGTCTGAAAACACGATCTTGAAGTGATTACTTGAAATTACGTTTCCCTCCTCATCCAAAACATTAAGTCATTAGTTGAATCAAGTAGGTCTCATTGAATATGTGGATGTGCCGACTAGAGAAGGTGCAAAACCTCACCTCCTCTTGGGAAATAAGCCAGGGCAGGTGATGGAGGTGCCAGTGGGGGTGCACTTTGGGGCCATCAACCATAATTATATTAGTTTTAAAATAGCGATGGATAAGGATAGACCAGATCTAAAAGTTGAAGTTGTAAAATTGGAGAAAGGCCAATTTTGATGGTATTAGGCAAGAACTGTCAAAAGCTGATTGGGGGCAAATATTCGCAGGTATAGGGACAGCTGGAAAATGGGAAGCCTTCAGAAATGAGATAACGAGAATCCGAAGTGGGAAAGGCTGGTAGGTATAGGGAATGCTGGATGACTAAAGAAATTACAGGTTTGGTTAAGAAAAAGGAAGCACGTGTCAGGTATAGACAGGATAGATCGAGTGAATCTTAGAAGAGTATAAAAGGTAGTAGGAGTACACTTAAGAGGGAAATCAGGAGGGCAAAAAGGGGTATATGAGCACTTTAGCAAATAGAATTGAGAATCCAGCGGGTTTTTACAAATACATTAAGGACAAAAGGGTGACTAGGGAGAGAATATGGCCCCTCAAAGATCAGCAAGATGGCCTTTGTGTGGAGCTGCAGAAAATGGGGAGATAATAAAACTAGTATTTTGCATTAGTATTTACTGTGGAAAAGGATATGGAAGATATAGACTGTAGGGAAATAGACGGTGACATCTTGCAAAATGTCCAGATTACAGGAGAGGAAGTGCTGGATGTCTTGAAACACATTAAGGTGGATAAATTCCCAGGACCTGATCAGGTGTACCCGAGAACTCTGTGGGAAGCTAGAGAAGTGATTGCTGGGCCTCTTCCTGAGATATTTATATCATCGATAGTCACAGGTGAGGTGCCAGAAGACTGGAGGTTGGTTAACATGGTACCACTGTTTAAGAAGGGCGGTAAGGGCAAGGGAGGGAATCCTGAGGGACAGGATGTACATGTATTTCGAAAGGCAAGGACTGATCAGGGATAGTCAACATGGCCTTGCGCGTAGGAAATCATGTCTCGCAAACTTGATTGAGATTTTTGAGGAAGTAACAAAGATCAGGGCAGAGCAATAGATATGATCTGTATCGACTTTAGTAAGGCGTTCGACAAAGTTCCCCACGGGAGACTGATTAGCGAGGTTAGATCTTACGGAATACAGGGAGAACTAGCCATTTAGATACAGAACTGGCTCATAGGTAGAAGACAGAGGGCAGTGATGCAGGGTTGTTTTTCAGACTGGAGGCTTGTGACCAGTGGAGTGCCACAAGGATCGGTGTTGGGTCCACTACTTTGTCATTTACATAAATGATTTGGATGTGAGCATAAGAGATACAGTTAGTAAGTTTGCAGATGACACCAAAATTGGAGGTGTAGTAGACAGCGAAGAGGGTTACCTCAGGTAACAACAGGATCTTGACCAGATGGGCCAATGGGCTGAGAAGTGACAGATGGAGGTAAAATTCTGGATCAGTGGCGCTGGAAGAGCACAGCAGTTCAGGCAGCATCCAACGTGCAGCGAAATCGACGTTTCGGGCAAAAGCCCTTCATCAGGAATAAACTGAGTTTAATTCAGATAAATGTGAGGTGCTGCATTTTGAAAACACAAATCTTAGCAGGACTTATACACTTAATGGTAAGGTCCTAGGGAGTGCTGTTGAACAAAGGGACCTTGGAGTGCAGGTAGACAGGATAGTGAAGGCAGCGTTTGGTATGCTTTCCTTTATTGGTCAAAGTATTGAGTACAGGAGTTGGGAGGTCATGTTGCAGCTGTACAAGACATTGGTTAGGCCACTGTTGGAATATTGCGTGCAGTTCTGGTCTCCTTCCTATCGGAAAGATGTCGTGAAACTTGAAAAGGTTCAGAAAGGATGTTGCCAGGGTTGGACGAAATGAGCTGCCAGAGGAAGTGGTGGAGGCTGGTACAATTGCAACATTCAAGAGGCATTTGGATGGTTATGTGAATAGGAAGGGTTTGGAAGGATATGGGCCGGGTGCTGGCAGGTGGGACTAGATTGGGTTGGGATGTCTTGTCGGCATGGACGGGTTGGACCAAAAAGGTCTGTTTCCATGCTGTACATCTCTATGACAGTAAAGGCAACAACTGATGTAGCATTAACTGCCACTTGTGGAAGGGTGTTCCAAACATCTCTCCAGAACAGCCTCTAATATTAGACTGTGTCCCTTTGTTTTGTAAGCCCCAACCAATGGAGGTAGTTGAACTTCATCTACCCTGTCCTTCAAAAGGACCGATCAGATCACCCCTTAATCTTTTAAATTCTTGCGAAAACAGTCTTTATTTGTATAATTTCTCCTTGACGCCAAGGTATCATTCTTTTAAACCTGGGCTGTACTTACTCCAAGGCACATTTGAATTGAAACAAATAAAGTGGATAACAGAAGCAAATTAACCAATGAAAAGGGAGAAGAAAAAACAAATTAGAAAGAAGGAAAAACAGAATAATGGAAAGACACATTAAAATTTAAGGTTTGAACTCTACAGAATTAGTGAAATTCGATATGACATGATTAGAGCAAAGTTTAAAGTAAAAAACATCAATGACTGATTCCAATGAGGGAGCTGACTTCTTAGAAATCTGCATCGAATACCTAAATTTACAGGAAATGGAGTTGAAAGTATTTCATTTCATTTGAAAAAGGTAGCAAAGCAGATGTGTGTGAACTAAAAAAGTTTCAACCTTAATGTTAACCTTTCAGAGCATGCTGACCAGTCCAGTCACATGTATACCAGCTCATGGGAACATGAATGTGCAGGAAATTAAATTACTTAAAAAGCAATGCTTACGAGCTTATCACTGAACCTATCGATTAAAAGTTAGGACCACAAGGAAGGAACAGACTTGAAGAATTTGCAAGAGAAAAAAAATGTTGTGGGATCAGAGTTTTTGACCACTGGAGAAAAATTAAAGTGGTAAGGGAAATCTGATTATGTAACAATGCAGTAGTAATATTCCAACAAACCTTCAAAAGTATACAAGTAAGCATCAAGGATCAAGTCTGAAAATCAGCTCTGGCAGACACTCATGGAATCCTGGAGACAGTTAGTATGGGAAGATGGTCATAAGGGAACTCAAGGAAACTGGAGGAATAAAAGAAATCTGTGGATGAAAGTACTATTAGTTTTAGGGAAGAAACAGAAGGAGACCAAAATAATAAAGGCTAAAATCAAAAGGGGATAAAGAAAATAACATGCCTCCACTGTTAGCTCCGAATACACCAGAACCAATGGGTGGAAATTAAGAGAGAGACCAACTGCAGTAGTAGGAATGCCTATGGAATCCTCACAGGAGCCCTTAGGAAAGAAAATGGCTATTAAAGTTATAGAACCATGAAAAGAACAAATTTCTTCAGAGAACGTACAAAGGAGGGAGAAATGACTATTGATAAATAGAATCACAGCTGGAAGTTCAATGTATTCTCTCTTTTATTTTTGAAATCAAGCAGTTAGATCAGTAAATATATCAACACACTAGAGCAACTGATTTATCTTCTAGCAGGGTTAAGAAAGGAGAAAATATTCATTAGAGGTGTAGGTAGAGGTTATATGCCAGTCTCATTATAGAGAGCTAAATTAAAGTGTGACTTGGTAGTTGGAGAAGTTGTAGCCTGCATAGTGAAACAACTTGCAATTAAGGATTTAATTTTATCTTGGAAAGTGGCCTGGCTGAATCAAATATTGGCATCACTAGGATTTTGGAACAACCAGCAGAGGTGAAGGAAACCAAAATGTTATAGGAGATACTAGTTAGATTTTTTTAAAACACTAGTGCCAAACAGAGGCCACTTCAACAATGACTGAATAAGGATTGGACAGCTCGATCATAGCATAGGATGAAAGAACTTATGAATGGTTCAAAATTCCAATGGCAGGTCACCAAGATCTTTGGAGAGAGGCTAAAACAAATTTTCACTGGCAAAGATTACACAAATGGATAAAATTTTGCCAGACATGTCAGATGGTGAGAAACCCCAATCAATAACAGCTTTCATGAACTGTCTTGCAGAGTCTTAAAGATTACAAAGATCCCCAGTCCAAAATCAGAAGCAATTATGGATGTGTCAACTATTTCCTAAAGAACCACCTTTGGAAACAATTTCTGCTAAAATAGGAGTGGAACGGTGATTCTTTTAAAAATAAATACAATCAGATCATACACTGCATTTTGTCACAAATATTTAAAGATGGGATCAAACACCCCTTATGGACTAAGAATTACCAGGGAAAAGGTGGGACATACTGGAGACCAAAGGAGCAACCTATGCATGCAGACACTGAGCATAGATGAATACATCTCATTTGTATTTAGAGGTAAAAATATTGTATCCAGAGACTTCAGTTGGGACACTCAGGTTCTAGAACACGTTGAGTTTATTGAGGTATTAGAAGTTTAACAGGCATAACAGGTGCACAAATCCCTAGAACCTGAAACACCTCCCAGAGGGGGGTAAGGGAGGGGATTGTTAGGGCCCTGGCAGAGATATTTAATACTCTGCTAACCACAGGTGAAAGGCCAGGTGACTAGCAGATAGCTAATGTCATTCCTTTGGTCAATAAGGGAAAAGATCAAAGGAAACGTGAGGGGCAAGGTTTTTTGAAACTAAAGAGTGGTGAGGGCCTGGAACATGCAACCACAAGTAGTGGAGGCAGATACAACAAGGGCGTTTAAAGGCTTTTAGATAAGCACAAGAACAAGCAAGGAACAGAGGGATATGGACGATGACCAAAGAGAAGAATAAGTTTTATTTGGCCTCGTGCAACACCACCATGGGCCAAAGGGCTTGTTCCTGCGCTGTTCTAAGTTCTAAAAAGGCCACAGGGTTTGGCCAATTAATTAAACACTAGTTGTTGGAGAAAATTCTGAAGGACAGGATTAATCAAGACTTAGAAACAAGGTTTCACCAGAGATAGTCAGGACACTTAGAGGGAGATCCTGCCCGACTAAATTAATTGCGTCTTTTTTGAAAGGTGACTAAATATATTGAGGGTAGTACAATTGATGTGGTTGACATGGACTTCAGTAAAGTCTGACAAGGTCCCACACGGAAGGTGGGTCCAAAATGTAGAGCATGGGATCCAATGCAAGCTGGCAAACTGGATCCAAAACGGATTTAGAAACAGGAGGAAAAGTATGATGGCGGAGGGCTGTTTTTAAAATTGGAAGCCTGTGACCAGTGGTATACAACAGGGATCAGTGCTGGGACTCTTAATGTACTTAGGACAAAGTAACTACTTGGATGTAAATGTAGATGATGCAATTAGTTAGTATGCAGATGACAGGAAAATTGGTGGTGGTGTCTTTGATTGTGAGAAGGATAGTCTTGGGCTATAGTCTGATATTGATCAGCTGGTAAACCGGGCAGAGCAATGGCAGATTGAGTTTGATTTCAACAAGTACATGATGCATTTTGGAACATCTAAGGAGGGAAGGATATACACAATGGTAGGTCCATGGGGAATACCAAGCAAAGTGACCTTGGTGTACAAGCGTACAGACTCCTGAAAATGTCAGCCCAGGTAGAAAGGATGGTGAAGGCGACATAAGAGATATTTTGCCTTGGTGAGATAGGGTGTACAATAAAGGACAAAGAAATCTTGTTACAATTTTATAAAACACTGGCTAGGCCATAGATTATACAATGTGCGCAGTTCCGGTCACCACACTGTCAGAAGGACATACCTGCATTACAGGGGGTGCAGAAAATTTACCATGCTGCTGCTTGGGACAAAAAGTCTCCGTTACGTGGAGACACCGGATAAGCTGGGTTTGTTTTCCTTCAAGCACAGGAGGTTGAGGTGGGAGACATTATTAAAGTGAGGAACAAGAGCTGTGGAGTGGATATGAAAAGGGGTTTTTTTGGACACAGGGTATGGAACATGCTGTCTGAGGGGGTGGAGAAGACAGATACTCTTGCAATATTTAAAAACATCTGGATGAGTACTTAAAATGCCAGGGCATAGTATGCTATAGACCAAATGCAGATAAAAGGGATTAGGTTAAGAGTTGTTTGGTTGACACAAACATGATGGGCTAATGGAGTTGTTCCTATGCTCTATTACGAAATCATGAATAGTTTGAAAATAAAATAATTCACATCTTTAGAATGTCACTCAAAACCTCAAGTATTGGGAGAGTTGACAAACTTTGAACATTATCATTTTAACAGACCGTTTGCACCTGCTCCATCATACATTATGACCATGGCTGATCATTCAATTCATAACCTGCTCCCAGTTTTCCTCCCACATCCTTTGATCCCTTTAACTCCAAAAGCTGTATTGAACTCCTCCTTGAAATCATTCATTTTGGCCGCAAATGTTTTTGCGGTAGTGATTCCAATGGCTCATCATTCTGGGTGAAGAGATTTCTCCTCAGTACGAAATGATTTACCCTGTATGCTTAAACTGTCACCCTTGGTTCCAGACTCCTCTGCCATCAATAACATCTTTCCTTCATCAACCCTGTCCTGCTTGAATTTTATCACTAGGAGATTCCCTCCCACTCCAGTCAACGAGGATTGGGCAGCTCCATTGACATACAGTAACATGCCCCAAGAGGCTCACAGAGCTCCATGGCAAGTCACTAAGGCATTTGGTGAAAACAGGCTAAAACAAGAATTTTTGACCTCAATCCAGTCCCCCCTCATATTTCAGTCTTGCTAGTGCAGTAATCAGTCTGGTGAATCTTTGTCACACATCCTCTATAGCAAGAGCAAAATGACAATATTCCAGTGTGGTCTCATCAAGGTCCCCACATAATTGTAGCAAGACATCCCTGCTCTTGTACCCAAATCCTCCTCACTGAAGGCCAAGATACCATTTGCCTGCTTTACTGTCTGGTGCAACCCCACGCTTACATTAAGCAACTGGAATACAAGGACACCCACATCTCTAATTACAATTTGCATTTGGCATGGCAGTCTGCACAATACAGGGTAAAGTAGCGAAAGGAGTGAATTATGTAGAAACCTAGCAAGTTGAGATCGGGGCATCACCTCTCTGGATTGGAGTCTCTAATCAATTGGTTTGGCAAATGGATCCCAACAATTGACTTAATGTGCATTTAAGAACTTTAAGTGTCACTTGAATTGTTTTTCTCTCATGTAACTTATGTTTTGCTGTTCATGAATACCTGAAGTCTCAAATCTCTTTCAGTAGCTGACCACCATAAATGCAGACATGTTTTATCAAGCAAAGATTCATTCTGGGACCTGACCATTCTAACAGCAGCATCAGCCAGGATCTCAACAGGGATAAGCTGCATTCTTGAACTACTGCCATCCCTCAGGGTATCAATACATCCACAGTGCTGCCAGAGACCGAGATCTATAATGTGGACCCAGTGACACCAAAGCAATGGCAATGTGTTTCCAAGTCAGGATGGTGCGAGCAGTGGAGGGGGAACTTGCAGGGAGTGGTGTTCCCATGTATCTGCTGCCTTAGTTCTTCTGTTTTGAGGTGGTCAGAAGATTGGGAGTTGCTGACAAAAGTTTTGTTGAGTTTGTGTGGAATCATTACCATATTTTGAACCCAAGTGCATTAGGTCAGGCGTTCTGTTTGTTGGCTCTAAAATTACTATTACCTTCGGTGGTAGGCAAAGTAATGGAAAGGGTACTGAGGGATAGGATTTATGAGTATCTGGAAAGACACTGCTTGATTAGGGACAGCCAGCACGGATTTGTGAGGGGTAGGTCTTGCGTTACAAGTCTTATTGAATTATTTGAGGTGACCAAGCATGTGGATGAGGGTAGAGCAGTGGATGTAGTGTACATGGATTTTAGTAAGGCATTTGACAAAGTTCCCCATGGTAGTCTTATGCGGAAAGTCAGGAGGCATGGGATAGAGGGAAATTTGGCCAATTGGATAGAAAACTGGCTAACCGGTCAAAGTCAGAGAGTGGTGGTAGATGGTAAATATTCAGCCTGGAGCCCAGTTACAAGTCGAGTTCCGCAGGGATCAGTTCTGGGTCCTCTGCTGTTCGTAATTTTTATTAATGACTTGGATGAGGGAGTCGAAGGGTGAGTCAGTAGATTTGCAGATGATACGAGGATTGGTGGAGTTGTGGATAGTGAGGAGGGCTCTTGTCAGCTGCAAAGGGACTTGGATATGATGCAGAGCTGGGCTGAGGAGTGGCAGATGGAGTTCAACCCTGCCAAGAGTGAGGTTGTCCATTTTGGAAGAACAAATAAGAATGCGGAATACAGGATTAATTGGAGAGGGTGCAGAGAAGATTTACCAGGATGTTGCCTGGAATGGAGAATAGGTCGTACGAGGATAGGTTGAGAGTGCTAGGCCTTTTCTCATTGGAATGGCGAAGCATGAGGGGTGACTTGATAGAGGTTTATAAGATGATCAGGGGAATAGATAGAGTAGACAGTGAGAGACTTTTCCCCCGGGTACGACAGTGTTACAAGGGGACATAAATTTAAGGTGAAGGATGGAAAGTATGGGGGGGGATGGATGGAAAGTATGGGGGGAGATGTCAGGGGTAGGGTCTTTACCCAGAGAGTGGTGGGTGCATGGAATGCTCTGCCTGTGGGAGTGGCAGAGTCAGAATCATTGGCGAACTTTAAGCAGCAATTGGATAGGTACATGGATAGGTGCTTAAGCTAGGACAAATGTTCGACATAACATCGTGGGCTGAAGGGCCTGTTCTGTGCTGTATTGTTCTATGTTCTATGTACCTTTACCAGAATACACAGGATAGAACATTTAGGACTGATACGAGGAAACATTTCTTCGCTCAAAAGCTGAAGGAGGCTGTGGAATTCTCAACCACAAAGGCCACGTCATTGACTAGATACAAGATAGATAAATGTTAAGATTTAGAAGACATTGAGGGATATGGGGAGAAAGCAATAATGTCTTGAAAGAGAACAGCCATGATCATACTGAATGGCAGAGAAGGATCGATCCACTGAATGGCCTACACCTGCTCCTAGTTGCTACATCCCATCCTAACTCAGAGGGCAAAGTAAAACATTTGCGGAGAGCAGCAACAGCTGTGAAGGTGTCAGTCATAATTCCTTCAATGAAGTCTATTTTATTAACTACCTCAGCACCATGTACACCAACACTTTCAGTGAAATACCATATCACTGCTAGTCTCTCCAACAATATCTCGGCTGGCAGCACAATCAGACAAGCTGTTTCAAAACCAACAAACCCGGAGGCTGAACTGTCAGGTGATAGTGCTGTGAAGAGTGTTAGACTGCTTGACACTGACTGGACTTCTTCACAGGATAAGATATGCAGAGTCCTCAAAGTAAACCCACTATTCAACAAGTGGAAATCTGTGAAACTCAAGTTTTAAAACCATGAGAAGTCTGTGGAGTTAGTGAGGTAAGAATATTGGTGGTGTTTGGACAGACAGATGAACAGGAACAAAGGGGAAGTGGAGGTATGGGTGGGAAGGAAAACAAAATAACTTTTCTCAAGTTAGAAATTGGGCAAGGATTTACTCAACACTCAGTAGCTGCCAGTGTTTGATGTAAGTCTGTCATTCCCTCACTTGGTCTCAGGTAAGAAATATGATCAGTGAGGAACCTTGGCGGGCACTGCATTAGCCAAATACCTAATTCATTCGACATGTGACAATAATCCAGTCACATGGATGTATCACCCTTCATCTCCCTGTTCCATTATATACTAAAAATATTCAGAATCTTATGTAGGTTGAGAACTTACTTTTTTGACAATACAGAAATGGAGAAGAGGAGAGACCATGAATATGTAAAGACGTGAATATAAGCATTTTTCAGCATGAATTATCAACACAAATTATTTGAGCATCAATGTTTTGAGAAGGGGTTCCGAAAGTTAAACGATTTCTAATAACCACACCAGTTTTGAAATTGTTCAATGTCCTTATTTGAGCCAGACACTATCAATGTTAGGTCAAGTGCTTACATCTTTAAAATGACAAAAATGAAATCTAAGATCAGAAACCGGGTAGAACATGTTTTTTTAAGCTTAAAACAGTTAGAGCTGCTTTCATGTGACAGCTCCAACACGGTCAATGTCGTTCCCAGAAATGGCAGAGCTCATAGGGGACCTCAGAGAATGCCAATGCTTTCTCACAATCCCAAGTGAAATATCAGGGCACAAAGATGGGATACATCTAATATTAGTTCAAAAGATGTTCCACCCCCAAAATCCAAACTTAATTCGGTCATCAGGGTTGTAACTGCATAAAAACAACAAATTTATATAATGCAATGGAATAAAGAAACTTCTCCATTATGCTCTGTTCACCATGCTCACAACAACCCTTTTACAGTGACTGATAGGCACGTTGTCAGGGTCTGCAATAAGGGAGTTTGTCAAATAAATGGGACTGAATCAGGAATTAACATGTAAACCCTAAAAAGTTTAGAGATCTTGAAAACAACAAAAAACAAACCAACGGATGCACTCCATTTTAGAGAGTGGGATACCAGTACAGCAAATAGCATGCAGCAACCTCCAATAAGAGACTTGTGGACCCTTTAGCAGTCTGCTCATTGCAGTGCTCCATTAGGAAGCAGCCTGGAATTTTCATACCTGCAAGTGAGGAATCCTAGGGTTCACTAACTCAAGCTCTTCCGCAAAACAGGAGAGTCTCAAAATTAATGGCACATAGAAGTCTGATGAGAAAAGGATCTTTCCCCCAAACCAATACCTTACCAACTGCCCAGCGCACAGCTGCCCAAGACAGTTCTGCCATTCATGATGACTGGCCTGCAAACTAACTTTATGAACTTATCTTTTCCCCATATCCCTTCATACCTTCAGATAACAAATATCTAACAAGCTCAATACTAATAGCATTATTTGATTAGACCTCAATTGGTTTTGCAGAAGAAACTGCTAAACTTCTTCCACCAGAATAAAGCAGAAATGTTTTTTGTTTCTGATGTTTTAACCCAAGCACCACCATAACCTTCTAAATTCCCAGACGGTGTGCAAACTTTCCTTCCATTTAAACCCTTTAAGAGCAGGTTATCATTTTGACAAATCTTCACTGTACTCTGACAGAGGTTAACATATTCCTGAGATGTGGCCTTGAGAACTGATTGCAGTAAAGCACAGTTCAGACAGGTGACAGAACTTGGGAGTATTCTGACCTGCAAGGAGACTACCGTAGAACTTTAAGAGAACACAAACATGCTGACTGAAAGGGTGAACAAGGGTACAATTGCAAGTAGGGGAGAGTAGCAGATGGGCATGGAGGTATGTGGACAAAATCAGTTAAAAGTTGCAGGGCTAACAGTAGATCAGACATACAAGATGTCTGGGCTTGAAAAGGAGAAGTACAAAAGAAAGGAAATTATAACAAACCTTTACAAAAAGGAAGATTCACCCTCAGCTGGAGTACTGTGTAGGACACCACACTTTATCAAAGATGTGTAAGCATTTGAAAAGGTGCAGAAAGACATAAGAGACCGCCTTTATGTGGCTAGATTGGACAAGCTGGGGTTGTTAACCACAAAGATAGCTGACAGGAGATTTGATAGCGTTCAAAATAATAAGGGGTTGAGACAATAGTGAAGGAGAAACTGCTCCTGCTGGGGGAAGGAGCAAGAAGCAGATTAATTACTTGAAACAAAAAAAATTTGCAGGGTTGTGTAAGAATGGTGATGGGAGTGAAACAGTTTTTGTTTCAGAGGGCTGGCACAGATACAAAGTTTACAGCTGCTTCACTTCATTATGATGTGGAGACATCTGCAACCAAGAGTGTACAACTGACACAGGACTTCTATCTCACATTCTGTTCCCCCAGATTTAAAGGCCAGTACTCCATTAGTATCTTCCCTAGACCTATTGAGATTTTAATGTGTGCATCTGCTCCACAAAGCCTTTCCAGCTTGCCATTAACAAGGTCCCCCATTTAATTATTATTTTTAAATCCAAAGTGGATGCTCTCATTTGTCAAGCTTAAAATTGAGCAGTCACTTCAATCTCTAAAATGTTATGCTTCATCTGTATTGTTAACAAACCGAACAGAGCTACACAGATCCCAATCGGATGTCTCACACCGCTCCTGTATAGAGCAGGATGCTTCAATCAGCAGGAACTAAGTACTAAACATATAGCTCCAGTCTCTTCACCTCAAGCTGTTGCAAAGGGGCTTCCCAAGTATTTACCCAAGCTAAAATTAGTTATTTATGTACTTCACAAGCTGATCAGTCAGATACAAAGTGTACACTGCATGGAGTGCAAAGCTGAACGTCTGCCTCCAGTGGCATATCAGAATCCTTGGGATCACATGCTAGGTCCAGCTGCTTCTTAATGGTAGCATTAAGAATTTACAAGAACAGTGCATGAGCCACAAGCTTGATTTTCAGTCCAGAGCAAATGAGCCTCAAACAAAGCTATCTCTTGGTAATAAGCTAGGAAACTGCTAACATTTCAGTGAGCACAGGGGATCCCACCTCAGAGAGAAGTGCTCAACCTTTAAATTAAAAGATGGACCAACTGCATCCGCAGGTAATGCAGCACAGTACCAGTGACAGCTACAAAAGGACCATGGAAACCCCACAAAGGACTCACCTGCAAGTTAGTGAGTTGTTGCTGCTGGTGAGCAATGGTTTGCTTCACTAATACACTCTTAATGCTTTGTTCCATTGCATACTTCTTAGCCTGAAAGAGATAAGCCAAAATATGAAGTTTCACTGGTACAATTGCTCAGCTGAGATAATGTGCATCTATATTGATTAGACATGGAAGGTTTCTATGATCATGCATAGATACAAGAAACAGGTCCTTTGGTCCCATGCCGAGCAACAGATGCCAAATTACAGTAATCCCAATTACCTGCATTTGGTCCAGTCTTTGCTTTAGTGTTTTAAGCAGTCATCCAGATCCTTCTTGGGTGTTGGGAGTGCATCTGCCTGCACCACACTCAGGCAATGCATTTCATATTTTCACCACCTTCTGGTGGGAAGACCTTTTCTTCAGGTCCCCTCTTACCACTTACTCTTCACCTTCTAAACAAGAGGGCATACATTTAAGTGCCTGTGCTTAATTTTGTAAGCCACAGTCAGGTTCCCCCATCAGCCTCCTCTGCTCCAGGGAAAACAGACACAATCGATCCATACTCCCCTCAAGACGTTTCATCCCTACTTGGTGAAACTCCTCCAAACTATCTCCAGTGCAAACATGTCCTTCTGATAGTGTGACCATCAGAACTAGTTTCTGATGTGCCCTAACCAAACGTTGTGAGCAGACTTCCCTGCTCCAACACTCTACACCCCAGCTAATGAAGGCAAGCAACCCACATGCCTTCTCCATACTGTCTCCCTGTGCTGACACCTTCAGAGAAATACAGACTTGTAACCAAGGTCCCTTTGTTCCTCAATGCTCCCTCGGGACCTACTATTCATTGTGTATATCCTTCGTTAGACCTTCCAAAATTCAGCAGCTCGCACTTGGCAGCATAAATTCTCTGTCAATGCTCTCCCCAATTTACCAGCTGATCAATAGCAAACCTTAGCCTGAGACCATCCTATCAACACCATCCTCAATTTTTGTGACATCCGCAAACTTACCAATTATATCTTCCACACTCCATCCAAGTCATTAATGTAGATGAATAGTGTACATTCCAAACTGATCCCTGGTCACAGGTTTCCAATCACAATAACAACCTTCCATCATTAACCTTTGGCTCCAATTTGTAAGCTCAATTTGGATCCAATATGCCTTCGATCCCATGGACTCCTCCCTTTTGCACAGCCTTCCACACGGGACCTTGCCAAAGGCCTTATTGAAGTCCATGTAAATCATTTCAATAGCACTAACCTCAATATTTTCAAAAATGCTCTCCAGCAAATCTGTTCTGACCAGCCTTGCCCAATCCCTGCCTTTCCAAGTTTTGTTGATACTGTCCTTCAGAATTTTTCCAATGATTTCCCGATCACTGACATCAGACTAACCGGTCTGTAATTACCTGACCTATCGCTGCTGCCCTTCTTGAACAAAGGAACCACATTAGCCATCCTCCAGTCATCTGGCACTTTATCTCTGGTCAGAAAAGTATTAAATCTCACTGTCAAGGGCCTCACCAATCTCATCCCTAGTCTCCTGTAGCATTCTATTTGACCCAATAAGTCAACGAGTCTCTGAAGTGTAACCCACCCAGACCCATTCTCCTGTATTTATCCAAAACTATTGCACCTAACACTATGGGCAATTTAGCATGGTTGATTCACCTGACATCTTTGGATTGTGGGAGGAAACAGGAACACTCAGAGGAAACCCATGTAGACATTGTGTAGAGGTTACACATTTGCCCAATCACCCGAGGTGGGAACCAAAACCAGGTCCTTGATGCTGTGAAGCAGCAGTGCCATAAGGAAAGATACATACTCTAGGTTACTACAGGAAGCAAGGAAAAAGATTGCTGCACCTTTGTCTTTGCATCCTCACTGTCCACTGGAGCAGTGCCTAATTGGAGGGTAGCAAACATAATTCCCTTATTCAAGAAAGGGAATTACAGACCAGTCTTACACCTGTGGTGGGTAAGTACTGGAGAGGATTCTGAAAGACAGGACTGATTACTTGGAAAACCATAGCTTGACTACAGATAGTCAGCATGGCTTGGTGAAGGGCAAGTCATGCCTCACTAACCTCACTGATTTCTTTAAGGATGTGACAAAACACACTGAAGGTGGTAGAGCAGTGAATGTGGCTTACATGAATTTTAGCAAGGCATTTGATAAGGCTCCCCATGGTAGGCTCATTCAGAAATTAAGGTGGCATGGGATATGGGGAAGCCTGTCTGGATGAAGAAATGGCTGACCCTTAGAAGGCAAAGGGTGGTAGTAGATGGAAAGTATTCAGCCTGGAGCTCAGTGACCAATGCTGTTCCGCAGGGATCTGTTCAGACCTCTGCTATTTGATTTTTAGCAATGACTTGGATGAGGAAGTGGAAGCATGGGTTAGTAAGATTGCCAATGACACGAGGTTTGGTGGAGTGGTAGATAGTGTCAAGGGCTGTTGCAGGTTGCAACAGGACATTAACTGGATGCAGACCTGGGCTGGGACATGGCAGATAGAGCTCAACCTGGAGAAGGATCTTGGGGTCTATGCCCATAGATCCCTTAAAATTGCCACTCAAGTCAATAGGGCTGTCAAGACGACATACAGTGTATTGGCTTTCATTGGCAGGGGGGCTGAATTTAAGAGCAAGGTTGTGCTGCTCAATATACCACTGATTGGACCACACTTGGAATATTGTGTTCCATTCAGGTCGTCTCATTATAGGAAGGATGTGGAAGCTTTAGAGACTGTGCAGAGATTTACCAGAATGCTGCCTGGATTGGAGGCATGTCTTATGAAAAAAGGTTGAGGGAGCTAGGGCTTTTCTCATTGGAGCAAAGAAGGATGAGGGGTGACTCGATAAAGGTGTACAAGACGATGAGACGCAGAGAGTGTGGATAGCCACAGACCTTTTCCCAGGACAAAAATGTCTATCATGAGGGGGCATAATGTTAAGTTGATGGGAGAAAGGTTTGGAGAAGATGTCAGAGATTGGTTCTTTAGAGTGGGTGTGTGGAATGCACTATCAGCGATGGTAGTGAAGTCAGAAATATTAGGGACATTTAAGTGACTGCTGGACAAGCACATGGACAGCAGGAAATTAAGGGAGTGTAGGTTAGGTTGATCTTAGATTAAGATAATGCCAGACAGCCAACCTTCTATGTTTGAGAGAAGATTTGTAGCCCGGGTGCTCGTTGCTGTGGTTCTGTTCGCCGAGCTGGAAGGCCACTATGAATGCCGGAGGAAACACCACAGAAGCGCTTCACAGGAGGCTCCCAAGCACTGAGGATGTCACCTAGACAGGGGATGAAACGTTTGCAACAAAAACTTCCAGCTCGGCGAACAGAACCACAGCAACCTTCTATCCATGACAGTACTTGGCCTGTAACACCATGGGCCCTTACTCAGCAGCCTCCTGTGTAGTACCTTATCAAAGGTCTTCTGAACTCCAGGTAGATAATATCCATTGGCTCTCCTTGGTCTAACCTGCTCATTGCCTCAAAGGATTCTGACAGATTTGTCAGGCATGACCTCCCATTGAAACCATGCCAACTTTGCCCTATTTTGACATACACTTCTGAAGTATTCAGAGATCTCATCCCACAATGGACTCGACATTAGAAACCACATTGAAGGACAACAATCTCATGGAAGAAACACAACAAACTATCAGACAGACAGTTGAGCCGAAAGAGGGAAGGAAACAAGCTGAACACAAGAAAAAGCCCTAGAAAAAGAGGGAAGGAAACAAGCTGAACACAAGAAAAAGCCCTAGAAAATCCTCAAAAAATACAAAAACACCATTATATTACCTGCAGACAAAGGTCGGCTCACTGTCATCCTGAACAGAAGGGACATCGAGAAAGCCAAAGCACTACTCGCAGACACCAACACCTACCAACAGCTGGTGCTAGACCCACCTCCACAACTAAAACAAAATTACACAATTCCGGACAATTAAACAAGACAGAATTCCAGAAAATGAAACCAGACGGGACCAACACCCCACAATTCTACAGACTATCAAAAATCCATAAACCAGGAGCCCCCCTCAGACCTATAGTCTCACTATCTGGAACAGCAACTTACAGACTGGCCAAAGAACTACACGCAAGACTGAAATACCTAGTAGAAGAGTCACAGCACTCCATCCACTCCACCCAGGAATTCCTAAAAATCATCAAAAACACCAAAAAAAGAGGAAGATGAAGCAATGATCTCATTCAACGTAACAGCACTGTTCACCTCCATCAACATCGACCTGGCAAAGGAAACACTTACCACACTTTTAGAGGAGACCATCACACACACACCAACCACCATCACATTACCAACGAAAACATCATGAAGCTAGTGCACCAGTGCCTCACCACCCACTTCACCTTCAACAAACAGTCTACAAACAAACCAACGGCACACCCATGGGATCGCCGCTATCAGGATTCATAGCAGAAGCGGTAATGCAAAGACTAGAACAAACAGCCCTACCAACCATCAAACCAAAAATCTGGGTCTGCTACGTAGCTAACACCTTTGTCATCACAAAACGAAACAAGATAGAAGAGACATTTAACATAATCAACAACACCCTCACAGGCATAAAGTTCACCGAGGAGGAAGAAACCGACAATAAACTCACATTCCTGGACATCACAGTCGAAAGGACCACCTGCGTATACAGAAAACTGACAAACACTGACCAAATACTTAACTACGCCAGCAACCATCCCAACACAAACAAAGCTGTATGAGAACACTATTCCAACGAGTCACCACACACTGCAGCACAGACGAACTTCGGAAAACAGAGAACCACCTATACAACGTATTCAAGAACAGATACTCAAAAAATACAGTCCGCAGATTCCTCAAGAACTTCCAACGACAAGCAGACCAAACACAGCCAGAAACCCTAACCTTACCATACATCACAGAAGTTTCAGAAATGAGAGCCAGACTACTGAGACCCCTCGGACTCCTAGTAGCACACAAACCCACCAACACAAACAAAAACTAACAAAAAGACCCAGTACAACCCATGGACAAAACCAATATCATCTACAAAATTCCATGCAAGGACTGCCACAAACACTACGTAGGACAAACAGGAAGAAAGTTAGCCACGAGGCCTGGCACTCCAACCACAACGCCATAAACAAACACAGAGATCGAGATACCATCTATCAACCCCTCAGAAAACGAACAGGAAATGACATCACCACAAACTTTAGGAGACTCATCCAGGAGAAAGATATAAATAGAAAGCAGGAGACAACAGCTTCGCTTCACTTGGAGGTCGCCACTGATGATGTTACCTAGCCAGGTAATGAAACGTCTGGATATCAAACCTACAGCTCAGCGAGCAAACTACACCCTGGACTCCAAAATCTTACCAATCACTGAGGTCAGGATATGATTTCCTGTTTTTTTGCCTTGCTCCCTTCTTAAACAGGGAGTTACATTAGCAATTTTCCAGTCCTTTGGCACCCTCGCTGACTCCACTGATACCAGAAAGAATGTTTCCCATTGGTTCTTGGGAACAGCTTTCCTTTCTCTACCATACTGAAGCCAGTCAGGACCTTGTACACATCATATCGCCCTTCAACTGCCTTTGGTCCAAGGAGAACAGCTTGTCAATCTTTAAAGAATAATTATGCACAGCAATCTGTGGTCTAACTAAGGCGTTATGCTAATCTGAGATTCACACACTGGAAATGAACTTTAGTGATTTGCCAATCTTTCAAAGCAATTAATCCACATTGTAAAAAGTAGCAATGTCTCCCTGGGCCTCAACATTGCTGCTCTTCTACACTAACGCCTTTGAACAGGGTAAGTGGTTTTTTTTAAGATTAGATTAGATTACATTACAGTGTGGAAACAGGCCCTACGGCCCAACAAGTCCACATGACCCGCCGAAGCGAAACCCACCCATTCCCCTACATTTACCCCTTACCTAACACTACGGGCAATTTAGTATGGCCAATTCACCTGACCTGCACATCTTTAGGACTGTGGGAGGAAACCGGAGCACCCGGAGGAAACCCACGCAGACACGGGGAGAACGTGCAAACTCCACACAGTCAGTCGCCTGAGGCGGGAATTGAACCCGGGTCTCAGGCGCTGTGAGGCAGCTGTGCTAACCACTGTGCCACCGTGCCACCCACGTATAGTCGCTTCTGATGTAACGCAACGGCTCTATTCTTGTGCAATCGTGTGTTACAAGAAAATCACATGATAGCTGCACCATTTAAACTAATGGGGCCAGAACTGAGTTACAGCCAATAAAACCAAGGAAAGTTCATCTTCTACAAATAAGTCTAAATTCTTCAATTGCATTATAGCCAATTCACGAAGAAACGTGCCATAAGAGAACAAACTGCATCTTAAGTGATATTTCCCTACAGGCAGCCAAACTAAGATTATTACTGACTGCACATATTTAATCGACATATTACTGAGAGCCTGCCACAGGTTGCTGGTAAATTCTTAAACAATTAATCAAATGATAGCAAGGGTTTACCGCACACCCAAGTGAGAAGAGAGTATAATGCCCAAGGTTTTATAGCATAACAGCACAGTACAGGCTTTTTTGGCCATTGTTGTTGTGCCAACCTGTGATAACAATCTGAAGCCCATCTAACCTACACTATTCCATTGTCGTCCATTGACCATTCTATCCAATGACCATTTAAATGCCCTTAAAGTTGGCGAGTCTACTACTGCTGCAGGCAGGATGTTCCACATCCCTACTACTGAGTAAAGAAACCATCTCTGATGTCTCCTCGTGCTAGCCACTGCCATCTGAGAAAAAAAGCCCTCACTGTCCACCCTATCTAACCCTCTGATTATCTTTCATGTCTCAATTAAGTCACCACTCAATCTTCTCTCCAAAGAAAACAGCCTCAAGTCCCTCAGCCTTTCCTCATAAGGCATTCCCTCCACACCAGGCAATATCCTAGTAAATCTCCCTGAACCCTTTCCAAAGATCCCACATTCTTCCTATAACATGGTGACCAGAACTGTACACCACACTTCAAGTGTAGCCCCACCAGAGTTTTGTGCAGCTGCAACATGATCTCATTGTTCTGAAACTCAACCCCTCTACCAATAAAAGCACACACATCGTATGCCTCCTTAACCACCCGATCAACCTGGGTGGCAAATTTCAAGGATCTACATATCCAGACACAGAGATCCTCTACTCATCCACACTACCAAGAATCTTACCATTAGCCCAGTACTCTTTATTCCTGTTACTCCTTCCAAAGTGAATCACTCCACTTTTCCCCATTAAACTCCATTTGCCACCTCACAGCCTAGCACTGCAGCTTATCTATATCCCAGCTGCCTACAACATTTGTCACGGTTGGCCTTAGTCTTCTATGCCCTCATCCAGGTTATTTATAAAAATGACAAACAGCAGAGGACTCAAAACAGATCCTTGTGGTACACCACTGGTACTGAACACCAGGATGAATATTTCCCAACCACGCAGTCTTCTTTCAGTTCGCCAATTTCAGATCCAAAATGCTAAATCACACCCAATCCCACGCCTCCGTATTTTGTGCAATAGCGTACCATGGGGAATCTTATCAAACGTCATACTGAAATCCATATACACCACATCAACCACTTTACCCTCATCCACCTGTTTGGTCACCTTCTCAAAGAACTCTAAGGTTTGTGAGGCATGACCGACGCTTCATAAAACCGTGTTGACTACCCCTACCCCTTTCTAACTATATCCTCTTAAATCCCTTTCCAACAATTTACCTACAACCAAAGTAAGGCTCTTTGCTCTATAACTCCCCTTCTTGAACAAGGGGACAACACTTGCTATCCTGCAGTCTACTGGCACTATTCCTGTAGACAATGACAACATAAGATCAAAGCCAAAGGCTCTGCAATCTCCTCTGACTTCCAGAAAATCCTAGGATAGAACCAATTCAACCCAGAGGATTTTCACACTTTCCAGAATTGCTAACACCTCCTCCTTGTGAACCTTAATCCCATCTAGTCTAGCAACCTGATTCTCAGTATTGAAGACTGAAGAACACAGCATTCAGGCTTCCTTTCACCAAATGTTTGTGTGCAGCAATTGCAGGGGCTGCAGAATGACGGATTGTTTTGGGACAGCCCTTTGACACCTCCACCATGAGAGAATCACACTTTAAAGAGACTTGCAAAATATTTGCCAACTTCACATGATTCAATAAGTCTACAAAAAGTAAATTATTTATTAGACCAAGATATGGTTAGCACAATGGAGTCCATTTGGAATGGCTCTGCATCCAAGACAACAATGGGGATAACCCACAGTTGAATCCTGCACCCATATCCCGAAATGCTTCAATTACTTCCAATTTGATCCAGTTTGAAATACAACCTTCAGATTTTGTCACCTTTTGCAATGCTTCCTGTTGCTCAGGGTTAAGAGGTGGCAGGCCAAGTTTTGACTGCCCATTCTCCAGCTTCATAATGTCACCACCCTGAAATAAAGCAGATTGTAACGTTACTTTTCAGTTTTCATGAGGCACACTGCAACAAACAGACAGGAATGTCCATGCTTTAATACAAACCGTGGACCATAACTCAACTGCAGGAATTCAAGGAGGCAGTTCACAAACACATCAGGGCAATTAGGGACGGGCAAAAAACCTGCTGAGCTAAACACCCAGCTAACGAACGACTTCAAAAAATTCCCTGTGCTGTAGAACAACTGGGAGTAAGTGCACTGCTTCTCGGGGAAAGACTGAATAGACTAGACTTATCTCCACTGGATTTTAGAAAAATAAGTAGCAACTTCTTTGAAACATACAAGATCTGGGGGACATACTGGAGAAGAAAAAAAAAGGTTCAAAAGTATTAGGAGATTCATTAGTCAGGAGAATAGATAAGCACTTCAATAGCTGCCAACACGACTCCAAGATGGCATGCTGGGGTGTCACACCACAGCTATTTAGGGCAGGAGGGATTACGCTGCTTTGTGCAGTTTACAGACCATTAACTAGTAGGAAAAATGTACAGGAACAAATCTGCAGGAAAATTAGTAATGCAGACACCATGGAGTATTTATAATGGACAGAACTTTAATTACCCAAATATTGACAGGGATACTGCTAATGCACGACACAGCAAGGAGCCTGGACAATGTTTACAGGCATTTCCAGCAGCATGTGACCAATCCAAAAAATGAAAGATGTAGTGCTGGAGCTGGCCTTAGAAATGAGGTGGGCCAGGGGGATCAAGTGTCAGAGGGGGGACATTTAGGACACAGTGATCATTGTATCGCCAAGATTCAGAATAGCACTGGAGAAAAGCACTCAACAAACCAGAGTAAGGAAACTCAGTTCGGGGAAAGCTGACTTTAATGGGTCAGGAACAGAGCTGAGCAGGATTGGTTGGACTAAGACATTGGTGGGAAAAAACACTCTGAAAAATGGCCCAAAGTGCAGGTGGTACACGTATTTGAGGTATAATTTCCCTCTAATGGGAAAGGAAGGACAAAGAAATCCCGAGTACCCTGATGACAAAGCAGATTAAAATTATTACAAAAAGTCAACATTGACAGTTGTAAGTTGAGAATCAAGAGGAATGCCAAAGATGCAAGGGAGAGGTGAAAAATCAAATAAGAGAAGCAAAGAGGAATTAGGAGAAAAGGGAGCATAAAAATAAAATTCCAATCTCTGACAGGGATCTCAACAGCATCAGCCTTTGGAGGAGGAGTACGGCCAATCAGAAAACAATGACTTACAGAGGAAGGCATGGTAGAGCTGTTAACATCAATACTTTGTATCTGTCTTCACAGAAGAGGATTCCTGCCCATGCCATGGTGGCATAGGAGGACACAGTGTCACAAGAAAGATAAAAGATTAAAGACGAAGTCTTAGATTGTTGCCAAGTTAACAAGGCACTGGGACCAATGAGATCCATCCAAGGATTCAATAGACCATAGGTGTAGGAGTAGGCCATTCTGCCCTTCGAGCCTGCACCACCATTCACTATGATCATGGCTGATTCAAGGAATGGACGGTTGAAATTCTAACAGCAGTCAGCATAATACATCAGGAGAAAGCTAGGACTGCAGATGGAGTGTGGGGCATTGGAAAGCAGGTCAGGCAGCATCCAAGAAGAGTCAACATTTCAGACATAAACCCTTCATCAGGATGTGACTGCTCTTGTCCAGCACCACACGTTTTGAGGAGAACACATCAATCTTTCATGCTCTCCAGGAAAGTGCCAGAGGTTCTAAGAACAATCCTGACAATTTCAGATCATTTTGCTTAACTTTGGAGAAACTCAATAATCTAACAGCATCTGTGGAGAGATTGGTGTCCTGGATCTAGTGACCCTGGAGAATGTTTTAGCTCAACTTTGGTAGTAAGTTTCTACAAGCAATTATTTGGGACAGAGTTAGTAATTACATGAAAAGGTTGGGCTGATTAGGAAGCATGGATTTCAAAAGGGGAAATAGTGTTTAACTAATGTAGAGTTTTATTTTGAAGCAACAGAAAAGGTAAATGTGGGTAATGCTATTGATGAGGTATACATGGAGTCCAGAAGACATTTGATACGATGCCACAAAACAGACTTGAAGAAAGTTAGGTCACAGTATAAAAGGGACAGTGACAACATGGAAACTAAACTGGTTGAGTGATAGGAAATAACATTCAGTCTGGAGGAAGGTTTGGAGTGGAGTTCCCCATTGGGACTCTTGCTTTTCCTGATAACAAGGGTCCAGATCAGGGTGTGTGTGGGATTTCAAACTGTACAGGTGACAAAACTTTGGAGAATTGTATGCTATGATGGGGAACAGTGTGAAACTCCAAGAAACATTGGTGGAGCAGATAGATCAGTAGCAGATGAGGCTAAGAGAAGTGAATTGATGCAATCGACAGAGATAACAGATGTGAGTACTGATCATGCCAGCATGTAACGCACATCTGTAATTGCCCTTGAGAAGGTAATGCTGACCTACCACCTTGAACTACTGCAGTCCAAATGCTGTAGGTACAGCCACCATGCTGTTAGGGAGGGAAGTTCATGAGATTTACCCAGCAACACTGAAGGAACAATGATAAGCCCAAGTAAGGAACTTGCTGGTGATGGTATTCCCATTGTATCTGCTGCCATTATCCTTCCAGATGATATTGACAGCACCTTCCATAACCACAGTCAAAGAGCCTTAGTGAATGACTGCAGCACATCTTGCAGAAGGCACACAATGTTGCTGATTGAATACTGAAGGTGTTGAATATAGCACCAATCAAGCAGGCTGCTATGGCATGGGTGGCAAGTGTAGGTCTAGCTTCTGACCTACTATTGTAATCACTATTTATATTGTAGTCCAGTCTGGTTTCTGATAACAGTACCCCTAAAGATGTCAACAGCAAGGGATTCAGTATTGGCAGCGCCATTGAATATCAAGAGCATAAATACTGCTTGCCCCTAGTATGTCATACAAGGATGTCTGCAAGTGAGGCCCAGGTCATAGGAATCAGAGTTGCTATGCAATGTTTAGAAATCCAAGCTTACCACATTCAGGGGAAGAGAGAAACAATTCCCAGACACACTGGCAATCGCATGGAGGATAGGTTGCAAATGCTGACCTTTATGGTCTGGGATCTTCAATAGCTGTTACAAAGATAGCCCTTCAGGGAAGGAAATCTTCCCTCACCAGGTCTAGCCTACAGGGGATTCCAAACCCACAGGCATGTGGTTGAATCTTAACTGGCCTGAAACAGTCCTCGCAAGCCTCTCATTTCAGTGGTAATTAGGATGGACAACAAATGCAACATTAACAGAGGATATCATGACAGATGAACCACTACTTTTGGTGATAGCCACTACTTTTGCCTATCACATTACTTTCAGATTCAAGGTAAATAGGGGAAATATATACAGGCTACAAAATAGAGGACTAAAACTTAATTTGATTTTTTTTTAAATTAAACGGAGATGCAGGGCTAGGCGATGTGTTGTAACTGCATGATATGGGAGTTGGTGTACCCCATTGTGGTTCATAGCGACCACATCTGTAGCAAGTGTTGGTTACTGGAGGAACTCCAGCTCAGTCGATGAGCTGGAGTCTGAGCTTCAAACACTGACATTCCAGAGAAAGGTTTTTTTGGGGTGAGGAGCCTTAATTGACTATTTCAGCAGACAGTTACACCCCTTACATGAACGGCCTCGAATTCAGTCAGGGACTTTTCATTGCCTTGACTTCTATCTCTGCGTTACAGGATGTTATTCACTTGGAATGTATCGGCTTATCTGTGTGAAGGTCCCCTTACAGCTTTGTGCGCTTCATAAATCTGACTGTCTTAGCACTATCAAATGGGTTGGATTGATTTTTAGTAACTATATCATTCTTTATCTCTTCTGCAGGATGTTTTTGTGCACATTGTTAAGAATCGCCCCCACATGCATCATCCCCTGCTAAATGCCTAGCCACAATATGAAACAATGTACTTCACTGCTCATATTTTAAATACTATTCAACTGAAGGTAGAAACCACGATGTCACCAATGATAACACCTCTTTCAGAGTCCTGCTACACCAAAGAAGTTTGGTTTTCCCAAGAGGCAGGATAAATACTGTGCTAATTGTGGCTAACTCCCTTCGTGATCTCTTATTTGAATAACCTTGTCCAGCACTACAACTTATTGTCTGGTTCTTCTTCTGACCATTGAATAGTGCCTACTTTCTACGACATGCTCATATTTTTGGATTTCTAGTTTCCATCCTTAAATCACTCTTTTTAAGAATCTACATATGTCTCACATTTGAACAAACCCTTTGACATCTACTGGATGATTCCATTGGAACATAATATACAGGAACTGAATTAGGCCATTCAGCCCATCAAGTCTGCTTCAACATTCAATTACAGCTGATGTGTTTCTCAACCCCATTCTCACAGCTCTCTGCGGTAATGAGTTCCACAGATTCACCACTCTGGCAGAAGAAATTCCTTATCTCAGTTGTAAAGGGTCATCTCTTCACTCTGAGGCTGCGCCTTTGGGTACTCATCTACCCTGCTAATGGAAACATCGCCATGTCCATTCTATCCAGGCTTCTCCATATTCTGTAAATTTCAAATCAGAACTCCCTTATCCTTCTAAACTCCACTAAGTACAGACCCAGAGTCCCCAACCACTCATTTTCGTAAGCTTCCTCTGGACCTGCTACATTACAGCCTGAACAAAGACGTATACAGCTTTTTTTTTGGGGGGGGGGGGTGGAGAAAGAAGGGGGTTGTTGTTCCAGGAGGAAAGGCAGATATGGGACCTGCCAACCAATCAGCACCTGTCCTCCTGGCATATATACTGTTTCAGATGTTGATCATGCAAGTTCAAAGGCTTCAGCAACATGTTGCTAATACTCAGGTCGACAGTAAAATAAGTCATGGTTTGGCTCAATTTTCCAAATCTTTGAGAAAAACTGACATTTAACACTGCAATTTTTGTTATCCATCCAGTTTCAGAATTTGAAGCACTTGAACAATTGGGCCATTTCCGATGGCAATTAAGAGTCAACCATATTGTGGATCTAGAGTTACACGTAAACCAGACAATGATGGTAGACCATCTTCCCTAAAGGGCATTGATGAGCTAGATTTTTTTGAAAAATCAGCAATGGTTAAGTGGTTACCAGCAAACCAGTTCTTAATCCCACCTTTTATTAAAATTTCAGCACCTGCAGTATTAGGATTCAAACCTATGTCCCCAAAACAACAGCCTAGGGTTCTGGATCACCATATGAAAGGAGAGAAAACAAATATACCTCAAATATTCGGTTCCCCTTTTACAATGGGTTGTTTGCACTCTGACCAAACACGGGGTAATATATGTACTCACACTCCACCCCCATCTATTCCACAGGGCAGGTCACATCCTTACCCACTTCCATCAGTTTCAATAGGTTTCTGCTCCTGCCATCACTATGGCAACTAAAGCCAAGAGTCTGTTCAAAGTTAAGGTACACCATTTCAAATCAGTTTGTTGAATGAGTATGACAGTGACGAATAAAGCTTTCAGATAGACCTACCAACATCATCTGCAATGTGGGGCTTCCCAAGGGTTCCAGCATCTGTTGAATTAAACAACAATTTTCAGAATTTAATAACCACAATCCCACCTGAACTTACTGGACAGTACAGTTCAAGAAAAACGCTGGAGATCACAGCTGGTCAGACAGCATCCATGGCAAGACAGCAAGCTAACATTAAGTCTAGATGAATCTTCAGAGCTGAAGAGTCATATAGACTCAAAACATTAGTTTGCTCTGTCTTCATGGATGCTGTCTGATCCACTATGACCTCCAGCATTTGTTGCTGGAATCATCAGCAGTAATTTGTTTCCACAGCTCCAGTTGGCATAGCTTTGGATGTAATGCTTCAAAATTTTCCCAAAGGGATGAGTTTCTTTGAAGGAATTTAGTTGGCTGTGCTCAATGTTGAAAATATTTCCACCTTTGTTGCAAAGTACAAACTCTGGAGAAACCTACACACAGGATTCTGGAGCAAGGTGAAGGCCAGCCACTGAAGCTGGGGTCAGAATGGATCAGTTTGCTCGGAGGCTGACAGTGAGATAAAGACCCACGGTCTACAGGAGAAGCACCGCCACCCCCCACAGTACCCACCCCACCCCACCCCGATCACATACCACAATAACACTAACTCAATTAGCCCTCCTCTACAGCTCCCCTCCCTCCCCC
>NC_057712.1:99212701-99215574 GCF_004010195.1 Chiloscyllium plagiosum | reverse complement strand
TCGAGGGAAGCCTCACCACGCCGCAACCCCCCCTCCCCCCGGGGCTGGGATCCGGATCCCGATCCCGACCCCCCGCCCCCTCCACCGGGTCCCTCAGCGGAAGTGAAGCTGACCGCCAGGCCCCGGGGCCTGTTACCTGTGGGAAGCCTGTGAGAGACGCCATCCACCCTCCGAGCTCCGGATCCTGAGGAGCCGCCACTGCCACCGCCCGCCGCCGAGAGATCTCGCGAGAACCGTTGGCCGGGCCGCTGAGGGTCACGTGTAACAGATGCTCCCGCCCCCGTGGGAGTCACATGGTGCCGAGCCACGCCCCGCCGGGGGTCACATGGTGCCGAGCCACGCCCCGCCGGGGGTCACATGGTGCCGAGCCACGCCCCGCCGGGGGGCACGTGCTTCTGCTCCCCGTCCCCGTGATGATCACATGGGAACTGAGCTCCGCCCCCGCGGTGAATCACGTGGGACGGAGCCCGTCCCATTGTCTGCCGCCATCTTCTGAAGAATGGCGGAGTCGGCATTGTACTAGCGCCTTCCTCTTATCTGCGAGGTTCTCAATAATTTTTCCCTTCACCTTCATATTGAGCATAAGAAAAGTAAAAAAAAATAACGGTTTGATTGAATGGGTGGAGATCCTGTCCAAAGTGGGATGTCAGATTGTAGATGAAGAGGATGAGGTGTCTGACTGTCAGTGGACAATAGACAATAGGTGCAGGAGTAGGCCATTCTGTCCTTCGAGCCTGCACCACCATTCAATATGATCATGGCTGATCATCCTTAATCAGTATCCTGTTCCTGCCTTATCTCCATAACCCTTGATTCCACAATCCTTGAGAGCTCTACCCAACTCTTCCTTAAATGAATCCAGAGACTGGGCCTCCACTGCCCTCTGGGGCAGAGCATTCCACACAGCCACCACTCTCTGGGTGAAGACGTTTCTCCTGAGCTCTGTCTACCCCGTATTTTTAAGCTGAGTCCTCTGGTTCGGCACTCACCCATCAGCGGAAACATGTTTCCTGCTGCCAGAGTGTCCAATCCTTTAATAATCTTATATGTCTCAATCAGGTCCTGTTAGAAACGAAAATCCTCAAGGGTACACAAGCCCAGTCGCTCCAGTCTTTCAGTGTAAGGTTCTCAATAATCGCTCTAGACAAATTCAGGAAAACAAAGTTTTATTAACAAGTCAAGTCTGCAGAGTCGGGCACCCTTGAAGAAAAGGCGCGCTGAGGCTTACAAAGTCTCCATTATATACAGCACAAGTCCCTCCTCTCCTTGGCTCCAACAAGCCATGAGGTTCACATTCTTAAAAACATCATTATTTTTATCACAAAGTCTGCAACAAAAGGCTCCAGAGTCTCCAAAGTTTGTTGTTTCTCTCACCCTGTAGTCTTATCAGTCAAAAAGCTTTAATCTTGAAACAGATGTCTCAAGTCGCACTCCCATCCTGGAGTCTTATCAGCCAAGGACTCATCCTTCTCTGCTGTGTGAATGGCTTCATTAATCAAGAGCCTGCTCGCTTTCACTATAGCTCACAAATTGTCAGCATTCTGCACAATTTAAACTACTCTACTTTTGAGTATATAAAATGGTTGTTAGAAAAGAAACAAAGGTTTTGTCTTTTATTATAGATCAGTCTGTGGTCCAGGCACATCTTAAAGTTTAAACCGAAATTACCTCTCACAAACCCCGATTAAGATTTACCAAAAATTCAAATTTCAAAAACAGTCAGCTGTCTAATCTTCCCTTTGTATCTTCCTCTCTAGATTTTCTTCTTCTTACGGATTTCTGTTTCACAGATCATTGATAGATAATGGTACCTTTAAGAAAGCTGTGTTTCGGGCAGTCTGTACATGCTGGTGGCTTGGCAGTTCTCCCCCAACTGTTCGATTTTTCCCAGTCTTATATCCCAAAGCATTGGATTGCTTCATTGGTTTTTAATATTGTCAATATTAAAATTCAAAATTGATTGGGAGGTTGGTATTTTGGGGTATAATTTAAACTGATTGGCCGAACTTGAATTTGTTTTTGTCTTCAGGAACCCAACCAGGGCTAGCTGTTCTGAACCAAATGTTACATTGTAAATTCTCCAGCACTCTGTGTGCTTGCTAAGTCCTTCAACTCTCTTAAAGGTACAGTACCCCTTACACCTTCATAACACTTGGGAAATTCGGCATGTCCATAAGGACCCTCACCAACTTTTACAGATGCACCATAGAGAGCATTCTATCTTGATGCATCACTGCTTGGTATGGCAACTGCTCTGCCCAGGACTGTAAGAAACTATAGAATGTTGTGAACGCAGCCCAGGCCATCTTCTCATCTGCGGACTCCATCTATCCTTCTTGCTGCTGCGGAAAAATAGCCAACATCATCAAAGACCCATCCCACCCTGGTTATAATCTTTTCCAACCTCTTCCATCAGGCAGAAGATACAAAAGCCTAAACACACATGCCAACAGGTTCAAGAACAGTTTCTTCCCTGCTGTTATTAGACTTCTGAATGGACCTCTCGACTTTCAAATCTAATGTTGATCTTGCCTTTTGTGCACCTTCTTTGCAGCCTTAACTTTGTATTCCTAGTTCTGTTCAATCACCCTATGATCTTTCTATGTTATGATCTACTGTACTGCACACAAAACAAAACCTTTCACTGTACTTATGTGAGAAACAAAACTCACTCACAAATCAACCTGAGACAAAGCCTTGGAAACAAGAACAATTTATTACGGCCTTGCAAGTACCGGACACCTCTGCAATCAAGCAAAAATGCGCACGTAACAAAGCATGTAAACTTTCTTTGTTCAGTTTGCAAGTTGCTGAATCATGCCTCCCTTTTCTCATTGGTCTAATCTCATCCTATCATAAGCCGGTTACCTCAC
>NC_057712.1:99192501-99208501 GCF_004010195.1 Chiloscyllium plagiosum | reverse complement strand
TCACTTTCACACAAACTCACATGCTCACTCATATATTCACTCACACACACCTACTCACATGCTCATTCACTCTCAAACACAAAACATATTCTTGCTTACACACTCACACTCATTAACACACTCATTCTCATACACATTCACTCTCACACACAATCACTCATTCATTCACACACACTCACTCTCACATACACAGACACAGACACACATTCACGCATTGTCTCACACACGAACACATTCACTCAAACATACTCGCACACTCACTCATGCACACAAACACTTCTTATATGGACATGCACAGTCTCTCACATGTGTGCACACACACACACACACACAGCCATACACCATGCACGCACATACACTTTCTCAGAAAGACACACACATAAATGTACACAAAGACTTTCATTTTCTCACATGCACACACACAGGCAAAGACGCACGCAAGGACACACACTTACCCACTCTCTCTCTCATACAGACACATGCACTCACACACAGTCATCTACATACCCACATGCATATTTCAATTACAGGGAATGGTATGGGGAGGAGTGAGGGATATGGAGTCAGTTGTTCTAACTTTCACTAGTCAAAGAACAAAGAAAATTTACAGCCCAGGAACAGGCCCTTCAGCCCTCCAAGCCTGAGCTGATCCAAATGTCCTGTCTAAACCTGTCAGTCAATCCCTCAGCATCTGTATCCCTCTGCTCCCCACCTAATGAAGGGCTTTTGCCCGAAACGTCGATTTTCCTGCTCCTCGGATACTGCCTGGACTGCTGTGCTTTTCCAGCCCCACTCTATTCCGTAATCTGGTTTCCAGCATCTGCAGTCATTGTTTTTACCTCTGCTCCCCACCTACTCATGCATCTGTCCAGACTCATCTTAAATGAATTGACTCTACCACCTCTGCTGGGAATGTGTTCCAGACACCCACCACCCTCTGTGTGAGGTACTTGCTGCGTGTATCCCCCTTAAACTTTTCACCTCTCACCGTGAAAGCATGAACTCTGGTTATTGAATCCTTCACCCTGGGAAAAAGCTTGTCTCCAACCACCCTGTCTATACCCTTCATGATTTTGTAAACCTCAAATAGGTCCCCCCATAATCTCCTTTTTTGCTAGTGAAAACAAACCTAACCTACTCAACCTCTCTTCATAGCTAGCACCTTCCATACCAGGCAACATCCTCGTAAACCTTCTCTGCACCCTCTCCAAAGCATCCACATCCTTTTGGTAATGTGGCGACCAGAACTGTACACAGTATTCTAAATGTAGCTGAACCAATGTCCTGTACAATTTTAACATGACCTGCCAGCTCTTATACTCAATACCCTGTCCAATGAAGGCAAGCATACCTATGCCTTCTTGACCACTCTATCCACCTGTGCAGCAACCTTCAGGGTACAATGGACCTGCACTCCCAGATCTCTCTGCCCATCAACTTTTCCCAAGGCTCTTCCATTCATTGTATAATTCGCGCTAGAATTTCTTCCAGATCATTTATGTATATTACAAACAACAGTGGCCCCAAAACTGACCCCTGTGGAACACCACTGGTCACCTTTCTCCATTTCGAGAAACTCCCTTCAACCACTACTCTCTGTCTCCTGTTGCTCAACCAGTTCTTTATCCACCTCGCTAGAACACCCTGCACACCATGTGACTTCACACTCTCACAGTCCTCAGGATTCTTACTCTAATCAAGAACTGTCCCCACGTGCACTTCACACAAATACAGAGCACAAAACATTCATAAAACTCACACTGCAAGTGATTGAGAAAATGAGACACTTATTGGACACAGCCCTCTCAACTGTCCCCAGGAGAGGTGTAACAGTGGTTTAGTAATCCAGAACCCAAGCAAATGGGTTCAAATCTCACGAAGCCAGATGGTGAAATTTCAGATCAATAAAAACTGGAAGTTGAAAGCTACATATGACTCCAGACCCAAAAGCTGGTCCTCTGAAATGGCCCTCACTAACCACTGAGATCGAGGGCCACTTAGGAATGGCCCAGTCACTGAATCTCACATCCAATCAATGAATTAATTAAATGCTGCCAGGACAAGAAGCACAGCTTCCTCTACACCATCCCTCATCAAACACCACCAGGACAGCTTTTGTAAATAGGGTTAAAGAGAGTCCAAAGAGATTTGAAAAATCATTAAGGGCAAAAGACGAACTAGGGAGAGTATCCCCCCCTTAAAGATCAACAAGGCCACCTATGTGTGGAACTACAGGAGGTGGGTGAGATACTAAATGAGTATTTCGTGTCTGTATGTACTGTGGAGAAGGGTATAGAAGTGACAGAACTTGGAGAAACAAACAATGATATCTTGAAACAAAAATAGAAATTGCTAGAAAAACTCAGCAAGTCTGGCAGCACCTGTGGAAAGAAATCAGAGTTAACATTTTGGGTTGAATGACCCTTCCTTGGAACAGTTTGGACATTGTCTATGTGGTCTTCAGCAAGGTGTTTGACAAGGTTACTCATGGGAGGCTGGTTAGCAAGGTTAGATCACAGAGAATACAGGGAGAACTAGCCATTTGCACATAGAACTAGCTCAAAGATAGATGACAGCGGGTGATGGTGGAGGGTTGCTTTTCAGACTGAAGGCCTGTGACCAGCAGTGTGCCACATGGATCAGTGCTGGATCCACGGCTTTTTGTCATTTATATCAATGATTTTAATGTGAATATAGGAGGTACAGTTAGTAAGTTTGCAGATGACACCAAAATTGAAGGTGCAGTGGACAGCGAAGAGGGTTATCTCAGAGTACAACAGGATCTTGGTCAGATGAGCCAGTGAGCCAAGGAGTGGCAGATAGAGTTTAATTTAGGTAAATGCGACGTGCTGCATTTTGGAAAAGCAAATCAGAGTAGGACTTAGACACTTAGTAGTCTTGGGGGTTGTTGCTGAACAAAGAGACCTTGGAGTGCAGGTTCATAGCTCCTTGAAAGTGGAGTCACAGGTAGATAGGATAGTGAAGAAGGCGTTTGGTATGCTTTCCTTTATTGGTCAGAGTATTGAGTACAGGAGTTGGGAGGTCATGTTGTGGCTGTACAGGACATTGGTTCAGCCACTTCTAGACTACTACGCTCAATTTTGGGGTCCCTGATATAAGAAAGATATTAAATTTCAGAGAGTGCAGAAAAGATTCACAAGGATGTTGCCAGGGTTGGAGGATTTGAGATATAGAGAGAGGTTGAATAGGCTCAGGCTGTTTTCCCTGGAGCTTCGGAGAATGAGGTGTGACCTTATAGAGGTTTATAAAATCATGGGGGGCATGGATAGGATAAATAGACAAGGTCTTTTCCCCCAGGTAGGTGAGTTCTGAACAAGAGGGCATAGGTCTAGGGTGAGAGGGGGAAGATTTAAATGAGACCTAAGGGGCAACTTTTGCACGTAGAGGGTGGTGTGTGTATGGAATGAGCTGCCAGAGGAAGTGGTGGTGTTGGAGAGGGTGTACAGGAGGTTTACAAGAATGATCCCAGGAATGAACGGTTGTCATATGAGGAATGGTTGAGGACTCTGGGTCCATACTGAATGGAATTTAGAAGGATGAGGAGGGATCAGATTGAAACTTACAAAATACTGACAGGTCAGGACAGAGTAGCTGAGGAGAGACTAGGACCTGAGGACACAGCCTCAGAGTGAAGGGACGACCCTTTAGGACTAAGATGAAGAGGAATTTCTTCAGCCAGAGGGTTGGGAAACTGTGGAATTTATTGCCACAGAGGGCTGTGCAGGCCAAGTCATTGAGTGTATTTAAGACAGAGAAAGATAGGTTCTTGGGTCAAGGGTTATGGGGAGAGGGCAGGAGATTGGGCTTGAGAAACATATCAGCCGTAATGGAATGGCAGAGCAGGTCTCATTCTCTTATATCTTATGATCATATTATTTTACAGCGTGGGGTTAGTTACAGAGTAAGGTTGAAACTTTATTGCTGGAACAGCACAGCAGGTCAGGCAGCATCCAGGGAACAGGAGATTCGACGTTTCGGGCACAGGCCCTTCTTCTTAGTAAAACAACCTCTACATTGTCCCCATCAAACACTCCCGGGATAGCATGGGATGAGATACTGAGTAAAGCTTTCTCTGCACTGGCCCCATCAAACACTCCTCGGATAGGGACAGCATGGAGTTAGATATGGAGTAAAGATCTTTCTACACTGTCCCCTATCAAACATTCCCAGGACACATTGTTTTGGATCTTTGAGGGTGTTTTCTGTAGAATGAAAAGTGGTAGGTGTATTCATTAATATAATCTTGTTTCAATTTCAATCAGCTGAAGAGCTGCTTCACCACTCTCTTGGTACCTGTGACTGAGGAAGTATATTCGTCATACACAGTCAACTATAACGGTTTAGGGCTGTGAACTATGTTGGTCTACGTGGACCGGTTTCTGTACCACTGGGTCTGATATTTGGAGGGTTCTGGTCATTGTATACAGGTTTGCTCCTTCACACCCAGATAGTAAGGCATGTAAGTGGTGTAAAAATATGGAGTCAGAGAAATCTACAGCACATGAAAAGGCCTTCAGCCCTCATCATATCTGTGCTAGTCAAAAACAACCACCACCATCCCACCCCCCTCGCCATCCCGAACATACCCAATTCATACCTTATTTCCTTCCCCATCCTTTTTTTTTCTGGATTGAAGTGCTTCCCCTCAACCACCATCCAGCCAATTGGGCAGACTGGGATCACCAATATCAGATTCTTAACAGAAGCATTTATGCAGAGATTAGAAGCCTCCCCACTTCCTTAACACGACCTGTCCCTCCATCTATCTTTGTGACATCTGCAAACTTAGCAACAATGTCCTCAGTTCCTTTGTCCAGATTGTTAATGTACAACGTGAATAATTTTTTTACCAACACTGATCTCTATGGAATTCCACTCGTCACCGGCTGCCATCTTGAAAAAGACCCATTTATCCACACTCTCTGTTTTCGCCAGTCACCCAATCCTTTATCCATGATGGTACCTTGTCTCTAACACCATGTGCTGTTATCTTTTTTCACAGTCTCCTGTGCAACAACTTGTCAAAGGCCTTCAGAAAACCCAAATAGATCAACAACAAAAACGGAAATTGCTGGAAATGCTCAGCATGTCTGGCAACATCTGTGGAGAGAAATCAGAGTTAATGTTTCAGGTCCAGTGATCCTTCCTCAGAACACAAATAGATAATATCCAATGGGCCCCCTTTGTCTAACTTGCTCATTACCTCCTCAAAGAATTCTAACAGATTCATCAGGCATGATGAAGCCGTGCTGACTCAGCCCTGTTTTACTATGCACTTCCAAGTACTCTGTTATCTCATCTTTAATAATGGACTCTAAAATCTTACCAACGACTGAGGTCAGGCTAATCGGTCTACCTCTTCCTGTCTTCTGCCTCCCTCCCTTCTTGAACAGTGGGTTACATTAACAGACAGGTCTACAAACAGTGAAGCAGGAGGATGTTGGTACAGTGGGACAGGTACAGGCAGTGAGGCAGGGGGTGTTAGTGCAGTAGTTCCTCTATTCTTAAAATGACTGATTTATGTTCAGTGCATTGTTCATTTTGTTTTGGTTCACTCGCAACTTGCCCTCGTCAGGCAGAGCTCAGTGGAACATTTAGGTCAACATTCATTTTTCGATCATTGTGATGTCTTGCTGCTCCTCAACTCAGTTACCTGTTCTCATGCCAAAATCCTCCAAGATCTCTGTATTCCTTTAACACCTGCCTTTTAAACAATCATCTTTCACATTTTTTGTGGGTGCATTATTATAGCACCTTTCACATCCTTAGTATGGTCCAAAGCAGGCCATTGCCAATGAAGAGGGTTTCAGAGAATAGACATTGTCAAATGAAAGAAAATCAGGCAGTTCATCTATTGTACACAGAAGGATCCCACAAACAGCCATGTGATGATGCCCAGATAATCTCTCCTTCTTTGTGATAATGATTCAGTGATTATTCTTGTCTACGACAGTGGGGAGAGTCTCCTGCTCTTCAGTGAGATAGTGACAGGAGTCATTAACCTCACAAAGACAGAGAGAGGTCGGACTGAGGTCCCCACCAACAGTACTGCTACCTCATGTGTCAAAGACCTTCTCTCTGTTGAGAGGGTTTAATCTACACACCTCACCCCTCAGTTCCAGTCCATCAACCTAACAACTCCATGCCTGCATTTATTCACTGCACAAGATGCCTTCTATAAAAACCATGATGATATCTGCACTGTTACAGTGTAAATATACTTCAGGTCAGAGGTTTAGATGTGGTTCAGTCTGCTGAAACTCCCACAGTACAGGGTGAGACTAATCTGGAATTCCAAACATAGACTGCCATACTGTTTCAGAGACAGACTGGCACTCAGTCATCAGGCCTGTACTAAACACGTCCAATTTGTGTTCAAACATTCTGAGTTACCAACTAATGACACCGACCTTGCTGTAATGCCTCCATTTAAAACACCCTGATAAGTTCAGGCTGAAAACTTCTGGCAGTCCTCATCTCTACTCCCACCCCTGTCGAGCCATTGTGCCTGTTCATTTCTGCAACATCCCCAAGCCCACGGCCAGTTGCAGTCCTTCGCTGGGCCCCCTTACCTTCTTCCTGATGAAGAGCTTATGCCCGAAACGTCGATTCTCCTGTTCCCTGGATGCTGCCTGACCTGCTGCGCCTTTCCAGCAACACATTTCCCGCTCTGATCTCCAGCATCTGCAGACCTCACTTTCTCCCCTTACCCTCTTCACTTACAGTCACACCTTCCTGTCCCTGAATAATTGGCTCTGTCCAAAAAGCTGTGACTGCCCCCTGGAAGAAAGTGCCCAGCTCACTCTCCCACTCCCTGATGCTCCACACTGTCTGTAGCTCAGTCTTCATTTCATGTATTGCAGATGTGTTGGGAAATGTAGGGCTACAAAGATGGGATGGGTCTGGGCCAGAGGCAGTTGGTGTGGACTCAATGGGCTGAATGGCCTGCTTCCACACTGTAGGGATTCTGTGATTTAACATTGTAGTTTCTCATTTACCAGCTCCTTCTGCTGCACTAACTTGGAAATCAAGTGTGCAGGCCATTCAGCCCAGCTGTTCTGTGCTGGTGTATCTGCCCCACACAAGTATCCTCTAACTCACTTTTCATCACATCCCAGTGTCCTATCCCTTTCTCTCTCATGCATTTATCCAGCTTTCCCCTTCAGTGACCACCTTGAGCACTCCTTCTGGGAGCAAGTTTCCCATCTGGCTCACTCACTGGGGAAAGAGGAATGTCCGAAATTGCTGAACAGTTTTATTAATGACTGTTTTGTATTTATGGCATCGAGGTTTGATTTCAGTCACATGTGGAAACACCTTCCCTGTCTCCTTTCCAGCAAAACCCTTCCCTATGTTTATGGCCACAATATCATCCCCAGTGAGAAAATCAAAGCTGGACTTCTGTAACCTTTTTGGCAGTGTGGCCAAACTCTCCTTACTGACAAAACAGGCAGGTAGATTCGAACAGTGAGGTCCTGTCAGTGCTAATAATCACCTGAACTTTTCATAACACTTCATGCCCAAACAGACTGGGGTCTTGCCAAGTGCACACAGTACCTTCAGACAGAGTGGAAAGTCCATCACAATGTGAGTGAGGCTCGTGACAAAATGTGTTGGTATAAATGTTGTTTGTGCATTTCACTGATAACATCAGCGTATCAGCAGACAGCTGGCACTTATGGTAATTATTCTCCAGAAATTCTTGTGCCTGTCTATTTCCATCTCCTTATCATCCCTTTACAAATGACAAAGAGTCTGATTGTTCAATTACACACCCACCTTTCATTCTCAGAAAAACTGGGTATGGTGCAGTCATTGATATTCCGCACTCATATCTCACCAGTCCTTCAGGCAGTCTTCAACCCTCACCATCTCTACACTCTGACTGAATCCCAAGAAAAGCACCATACTCCTGGTCAGAGGGAAACTCTGGGCAAATTACTATTATCCATGTACCGAGAAACTGCTCATTTCCAGTCAGGATGACTGGTGTTTTTAAAAAGAAAATAAATTGCTGGCTGTGTGCAAGCACCAGGGGTAAGTGCAGCCAGTGTACAGAAGGCAGAAAGGACACCCTATCTTTACAACAACAGAAAGGACATTTCATTTTAAACAATAGCTACTGTAAGCAAATAAGCTGTTGAACATGTCACATCTTTTAATTCATTAGGCGAGTGATTATTCAGGCTGAGGGTGGTTTTTAGTCAGATCAAACGTAAGAATGTCAGAACTAGAAGCAGGTGGAGGCCATTCGGCCCCACTGGTCTACTCCACCATTTAATACCATCGTGATTGATCATATCTCAGCCTCAACTCTACTTTCCTGACCATCCTCCATAACCCATTACTCATTAAAAACCCGTTAATCTCCTCCTTACATTTTATTCAATGTCCCAGCATCCACTGCACTCTGGGGGAAGGAATTCCACAGATTTATGTCACTTTGAGAGAAGTAATTTCTCCTTGTCTCTGTTTTAAATCTGCTATCCCCGAACCTAAAACTATCATCTCACATTCTAGATTGTCCCATGTGAAGAAATATGCGCTCTTCATCAACTTTGCCAATCCCCTTTAGCAGCTTATAGACCTCAATGAGATCTCCTCTCATTTTTCTAAACTCCAGACAGAATGGGCCTAAACTGTTCAATCTCTCTTCATGAAACAAACCCCTCATGTCTTGAATCAATCTAGTTACCCTCCCCTGAACCACTTCCACCTTCAGGTGCTGTATGTGGGGAAGGGGGTGTATGTGGGGAAGGGGTTGTATGTGGGGCAGTGGCTGTAAGTGGGGCAGGGGCTGTATGTGGGGCAGTGGCTGTAGGTGGGGCAGGGGCTGTATGTGGGGCAGTGGCTGTAGGTGGGGCAGGGGCTGTATGTGGGGCAGTGGCTGTAGGTGGGGCAGGGGCTGTATGTGGGGCAGTGGCTGTAGGTGGGGCAGGGGCTGTATGTGGGGCAGTGGCTGTAGGTGGGGCAGGGGCTGTATGTGGGGCAGTGGCTGTAGGTGGGGCAGGGGCTGTATGTGGGGCAGTGGCTGTAGGTGGGGCAGGGGCTGTATGTGGGGCAGTGGCTGTAGGTGGGGCAGGGGCTGTATGTGGGGCAGTGGCTGTAGGTGGGGCAGGGGCTGTATGTGGGGCAGTGGCTGTAGGTGGGGCAGGGGCTGTATGTGGGGCAGTGGCTGTAGGTGGGGCAGGGGCTGTATGTGGGGCAGTGGCTGTAGGTGGGGCAGGGGCTGTATGTGGGGCAGTGGCTGTAGGTGGGGCAGGGGCTGTATGTGGGGCAGTGGCTGTAGGTGGGGCAGGGGCTGTATGTGGGGCAGTGGCTGTAGGTGGGGCAGGGGCTGTATGTGGGGCAGTGGCTGTAGGTGGGGCAGGGGCTGTATGTGGGGCAGTGGCTGTAGGTGGGGCAGGGGCTGTATGTGGGGCAGTGGCTGTAGGTGGGGCAGGGGCTGTATGTGGGGCAGTGGCTGTAGGTGGGGCAGGGGCTGTATGTGGGGCAGTGGCTGTAGGTGGGGCAGGGGCTGTATGTGGGGCAGTGGCTGTAGGTGGGGCAGGGGCTGTATGTGGGGCAGTGGCTGTAGGTGGGGCAGGGGCTGTATGTGGGGCAGTGGCTGTAGGTGGGGCAGGGGCTGTATGTGGGGCAGTGGCTGTAGGTGGGGCAGGGGCTGTATGTGGGGCAGTGGCTGTAGGTGGGGCAGGGGCTGTATGTGGGGCAGTGGCTGTAGGTGGGGCAGGGGCTGTTGTAGTTAGTACACACTGCTGCTACTGAGTGTCGGTGGTGGGGGGAGGGAGGGGATTGTACACACTGCTGCTACTGAGTGTCGGTGGTGGGAGGGAGGGGCAGTTTGTGATGTGGTTCTAATCTAGGGTTTGCTTTGACCTGGATGGTGTTGAACTTCTTGCGTGTTATTGGAGCTGCACCCATCCAGGCAAATGGGGAGTATTTCATCACACTCCTGACTTGTGAGTTACTCTTTTTTCCCTTTTTAGAAACCCTACAGTATGGAAACAGGCCCTTCGGCCCAACAAGTTCACACCAACCCTCCGAAGAGTATCCCACCCAGACCCATTCCCCTATCCTATTACTCTACATTTCCCCTGACTAATGCACTTAACCTACACATCCCTGAACACTATGGACAATTTAGCATGGCCAATTCACCTAAACTATACATCTTTGGACTATGGGAGGAAACTGGAGCAATCCTACTCAGACACATGGAAAATGTGCAAACTCCACATGGACCGTCACCCGAGCCTGGGTATCTTGTGCTGTGAGGCAGCAGTGCTAACCACTGAGCCTCCATGCTGCCCATACGCTGCAGGATTCCCAGCCTCTGACCTGCTCTGGTCAATGTTAACACCGTGCGTACACTGTCACTGGCTCAAAATCCTGGAACTTCTTCCCTAACGGCATTGTGGGTCTACATGGACTGCAGTGGTTCAAGAAGGCAGCTCCCCACCACCTTCTCCTGTGCAATTAAAGGAGGACATGAAACGTTGGCCTAGCCAGCAATACCCATGTCCTATGAAAGAATTTCAAAGGAGAATATAGTGTTCCACTGGTAGGGAACAGTTGATTGGTTCTGCAGTAATAAGATTATAAATAGTCTCCAGTTCAGAAGATTGAGTATGAGGCTGACTGTGAGCCATAACAATATTTTCATGTCTTTAAAGTGGCATCAACATCACAGACACCATCACGACACGTGGCAGATAAATTCCTCATTCGGAGACAATGGCAAACGTGAATCGTGTGCAGAATGGAGAAGCATCAGCTTTCATCGGTGAGCAATGCTGCTCTGTGAGCACAGCTGACCAGAGTCAACAGTCATTGGGGCCAGCAGCAAAGAGCAGTGACCCTGGAATGGACCTCTCCCAAAAACAGAGCTTCACTATCTTTCAGAAAGGTGAGTGCAGTATTGCTGGCCTCCTCATTCATTCAACCAATGAGAAGATGAGCATTTACCAAGCAAAGGTGAAGGGGTTGTTGCAGCCAGGAACAGCAATGATGCTGTTAGAAGCACAAGCAGCTACTGGCTTCATCATTGACCCAGTGACCGAACAAAAGTTGTCTGTGGATGAGGCTCTCCAGGAGGGAATCATTGGGACAGATGTATATGATAAGCTAGTGTCTGCAGAAAAGGGGGTAGTGGGTTATAAAGACCCTTACACTGGGGACCTCATCTCCCTCTTTGAGGCTTTGAAGAAAGACCTGGTTGTACGTTCACATGGAATCCGTTTACTGGAAGCCCAGATAGCAACAGGGGGCATCATTGACCCCTTCTCTGGCCAACATATTTCAGTCGATGCGGCCTATCAACGAGGGATATTTGATGAGGAGATCAACAAGATCCTCTCTGACCCCAGTGATGACACCAGAGGATTCTTTGACCCCAACACACAGGAGAACCTCAGTTACCTAGAGCTGAAGCAGAGATGTGTGACTGACCCAAAGACTGGGCTGTGTCTGTTGATTGTTACGGACAAAGTGGTGAAGGGAATCCAGCTTCACATCGATGAAAAGATCAAGGCAGTCTTCAAAAAGACTTTGGTTTCATTAAAATTCGGCAGGTTCAGAGACCGGAAAGCAACTCTTTGGGAAATCATCAATTCTGAATACTTCACTGCAGATCAAACCAAGGAGTTTGTTGGAAAGGTCAAAACAGGAGAATGTACAATTGAGACAATTATCACCAACCTGACCACAACCATTGAACAAACAGAAAGGAAGAAGAAGGGAGTGATGTTTCATGGTCTAAGACGAAAGGTATCTGCTCAGCAGTTATTGGAAAGCAACATTATTAATGAGAATTTGTTCCAAAAACTTGACAAAGGACTCACCACTACAGAAGAGGTTTTACAGCTCCAGTCCGTGAAGAGATACCTGAAAGGAACCTGTAGCATTGCTGGGGTCCTTGTGGAGTCAACCAATGAGAAGATGAGTATCTACCAGGCAATGAAGAAGAATCTTCTGATGCCAGGAACAGCCTTGATCCTGTTGGAGGCGCAGGCTGCGACTGGATTCCTCATCGATCCAGTGACGAATGCAAAGTTCACTGTTGACGAGGCAGTAAACAACAGACTTGTTAGTGCAGACCTCCATCGGAAACTGCTGTCTGCTGAAAGAGCTGTGACTGGCTACAAAGATCCCTACACAGGGAATGTGATCTCCTTGTTTCAGGCCCTGAAGAAGGATCTGATCGTGAAAGATCATGGGATCCGTCTCCTTGAGGCACAGATTGCCACAGGAGGCATCATTGACCCTGTGAACAGTCACCGACTGCCTGTCGATGTGGCCTACCAACGAGGAATGTTTGATCAGGAGATGAACAAGATTCTCTCTGACTCCAGTGATGACACCAAAGGATTCTTTGACCCCAACACTAAAGATAATTTGACCTACCTGCAGCTGATGGAGCGATGTGTGATGGAGCCAGAAACTGGGCTCTGTCTGTTGTGTCTGAGGGACCTGCGTTATATTGACAATCAAGCAATCATTGCCTTTCAAAAAGCCACCATCTCCATCAAAAAGGGGAAATTCGAAGGAAGAGCCATGTCAATCTGGGAATGTCTCAACTCAGATTACATCACAGACATTAAGAGACGAGAGATTGTACAAGAATTCACCTCCAAAAAATTAACAATTGAACAGATCATTACCATTATCATCAACACCATTGAAGAGAGAGAACACAGAACTCAGACGAACATTACGGTTGATGGCTTCAGAAAGAAAATCTCTCTCACGGAGTTGCTGAAATCTGAAATCATTGATAGCCAGACATTTGAAGAAGTCCAGACAGGCAACTTGACAGTTACAAATCTTCTCAAGAGGTCCTCTGTACAGAAATACCTAGAGGGTGACAGCAGCATTGCTGGGGTCCTTGTGGAGTCAACCAATGAGAAGATGAGTATCTACCAGGCAATGAAGAAGAATCTTCTGATGCCAGGAACAGCCTTGATCCTGTTGGAGGCGCAGGCTGCGACTGGATTCCTCATCGATCCAGTGACGAATGCAAAGTTCACTGTTGACGAGGCAGTAAACAACAGACTTGTTAGTGCAGACCTCCATCGGAAACTGCTGTCTGCTGAAAGAGCTGTGACTGGCTACAAAGATCCCTACACAGGGAATGTGATCTCCTTGTTTCAGGCCCTGAAGAAGGATCTGATCGTGAAAGATCATGGGATCCGTCTCCTTGAGGCACAGATTGCCACAGGAGGCATCATTGACCCTGTGCACAGTCACCGACTGCCTGTCGAAGTGGCCTACCAACGAGGAATGTTTGATCAGGAGATGAATAAGATTCTCTCCGATGCTGGGGATGACACCAAAGGATTCTTTGACCCAAATACTAAAGAGAACTTGACCTATCTGCAGCTGATGGAGCGATGTGTTAAAGACCCAGAGACTGGGCTCTGTCTGTTAAAGTTGACAAACAAGGGAGTAAAGACTCAGCAGATTTACAACAGGGTAGAAATTGAAAAAGCTTTTAGAGACGAAGTAATAACTATGACATGTGGTCCATTCAAGGGCAAGACTGTCTCAGTGTGGGAACTGCTCCATTTAGAGTATTTCACTGAGGAAAAGAGGAATGAGCTGATTGCAAAGTACAAGAGGAAGGAGATCAATATGAAGACCATCATCAAAATTATCACCACAACTATTGAGCAAACTCAGACAGAGACAGTCACTGTGACTACTTCCAATACTGTCACATGTGCAGTTCCTCAGCTCCTCACTGCTGAAGAGGTAGAAGCAGCATTGAGAAAGGAAATCGTGTGCTTTCCTGTGTGGTGCTTTCTCCATTCTCAACTCTTCACTGAAAAGAAGAGAAATGAATTGTTAGAGAAATACCGAAACAAGGAGATAGAGCTCGAGACAATCGTCAAACTCATCCGCACAATCATTGAGGGAACTCAAACACAGAAAGAAACATCAATCACCTTTTTAGGTTTCCGCTCGGAAATTACTGCTGAAGAACTGGTGGAATCTAAGATCATTGATGAACAAACATTTCAGGATCTGCAGACAGGGATGAAGACTGTGCAAGATGTTAGTGAGTTGGAATCAGTAAAGGTGTATCTCCAGGGATCAGACAGCATTGCTGGGGTCCTTGTAGAGTCAACCAATGAGAAGATGAGTATCTACCAGGCAATGAAGAAGAATCTTCTGATGCCAGGAACAGCCTTGATCCTGTTGGAGGCGCAGGCTGCGACTGGATTCCTCATCGATCCAGTGACGAATGCAAAGTTCACTGTTGACGAGGCAGTAAACAACAGACTTGTTAGTGCAGACCTCCATCGGAAACTGCTGTCTGCTGAAAGAGCTGTGACTGGCTACAAAGATCCCTACACAGGGAATGTGATCTCCTTGTTTCAGGCCCTGAAGAAGGATCTGATCGTGAAAGATCATGGGATCCGTCTCCTTGAGGCACAGATTGCCACAGGAGGCATCATTGACCCTGTGCACAGTCACCGACTGCCTGTCGATGTGGCCTACCAACGAGGAATGTTTGATCAGGAGATGAACAAGATTCTGTCCGATGCTGGGGATGACACCAAAGGATTCTTTGACCCAAATACTAAAGAGAACTTGACCTATCTGCAGTTGATGGAGCGATGTGTTAAAGACCCAGAGACTGGGCTCTGTCTCTTGCTTCTTAAAAGTAAATAAGTTCAATAAAGATGAAAATTCTATAAACTGGATATCATTTGTACTTTGGTTTATGATGGTTTTCACTTGTTTCAGAATCTAGGAGAAAGTGAGGACCACAAATGCTGGAGGGTCAGAGTCAAAAGGTGTGTTGCTGGAAAAGCACAGCCGGTCAGGCAGCATCTCAGGAACAGGAGAATCGATATTTTGAGCATAAGCCCTTCATCACGATGCTCCTCGGATGTCAGCATTGAAATGATCATTTTCAGCTGTCCGCTCCTGCCTCCTGTCAGATAATTTGCCAGGAGAAGTAGCTTCGAATCCCGCAAATTGAATTAACATCACTTCTGTGCTGACCCCCTTTTAGTCAAGCAACTTTTATCAACTCCCACATCACTCAGTGGAAAGTCATTTCTAGTTCACTAAAAATTAACATAATTATGGTCAAGAGATAGAGTTAGGTCAAGAGAGAAAAAATATAAAATTAAACCAGGAAAGTCAATTTTCCTGAGCTGAGATCTGATTTAACGGATGTGGAGACATCTATATCAGTGCTGAAGTTGGAGGAGGAGTCATAGAGTCATAGACATGTACAGCACGGAAACAGACCCTTCGGTCCAACCCGTCCACGCTGACCAGGTATCCCAACCCAATCTAGTCCCACCTGCCAGCACTCAGCCCATATCCCTCCAAACCCTTCCCATTCATATACCCATCCAAATGCCTCTTAAATGTTGTCATTGTACCAGTCTCCACCACTTCCTCTGGCAACTCATTCCATACACGTACCACCCTCTGCGCGAAAAAGTTGCCCCTTAGGTCTCTTTTATATCTTTCTCCTCTTAACCTGAACCAATGCTCTCTAGTTCTGGACTCCCCAACCCCAGGGAAAAGACTTTGCCTATTTACCCTAGCCATGCCCCTCATAATTTTGTAAACCTCTATAAGGTCACCCCCTCAGCCTCCGACGCTCCAGGGAAAAACTTTGCCTATTTACCCTAGCCATGCCCCTCATAATTTTGTAAACCTCTATAAGGTCACCCCCTCAGCCTCCGACGGTCCAGGGAAAACAGCCCCAGCCTGGTCAGCCTCTGCCTGTAGCTCAGATCCTCCAACCCTGGCAACATCCTTGTAAATCTTTTTTGAACCCTTTCAAGTTTCACAACATCTTTTCGATAGGAAGGAGACCAGAATTGCAGGCAATATTCCAACAGTGGCCTAACCAATGTCCTGTACAGCCGCAACATGACCTCCCAACTCCTGTACTCAATACTCTGACCAATAAAGGAAAGCATACCAAACGCCTTCTTCACTATCCTATCTACCT